>NW_025953972.1:0-220061 GCF_022497035.1 Daldinia vernicosa | reverse complement strand
TAAATAAATATATATTTTATTAATATATATTACTAACAATAATAATATAATTTTTAAATTTATAAGATTTAAAAATGTTTAAATAAAAATATTTAATATAAAAAAATTTTTATTTATTAAAATTAATATAATTATTTATAAAATATTATATAATAATATTAATATTTTTAAATAAATTTTATATTATTTCTTTTTATAATATAATATATATTATAATAATAATATTATAAATTTATTATTATATATTATTATTTATTATTTTATTTAAATTATAATAATTATTTTTAAAATATTAATTAAATAAATAATTTTATAATATTAATAATAAATTTATTAAAAAAAAATTTATTATATTTTAATTTTTATTAAAAAAACTTTTTTTATTTTAATATATATTAAAAAAATAATGTTTAAAATTGTTTTTTTAAAAATTATAAACGTTTAATTTATTTAAATAATTAAGTATTTTATTTTATTAATATTAAATTAACGTAATAATATATAATATAATTTAATTTAAATATTAAAAATATTTATAAATTTAAAATATTTTTTTAAAATTTATAAAATATAATAAAATTATTTATAATTAAATTATTTATTTTTATTTTTTATAATAAAAAATATATTAATTAATTTAAATTATATAAATTTTTATTTTAAAAATATTAATAATTTAATTATTTAAATAAGAACAATACTAGTTGCGCAGTGTGCCCATTGCTGCGTGCGCAGTATAAAGTGGTACGTACCGGGTAGCCTAAAATCGCTTCCCGCATTCAACCTTTAATAACTTTACGAATTTCGGTCCGATTTTTATATAATTTATACCATAATTTAGATAAGAAAAAGACAAAAAATACCGTTTAGGTTGCACGTGATTCGGACCAATATTAACCCTGATGCGGCTGAAAGTATGAATTGTGACTATAGTGGCTGTTCCAAGGCTCTTTTTAGTGGCCTTTATCCCCTGTAACCCCCACACCTTTCACCCTTAATAACTTTCCCAATATAGCCCGGATAAATTTCAAAAAAGTCTTAATATTTAGATACCTAAATAGCCAATATTATAAAAAAAAACCCTAATTTTTAGCGATTTATTTCGTAAAGATACGGCTATTTCTTTATAATAAGCTAAAATAAACTAGTAAATACTAGTAAAAAAGTCACTTTGTATATATAAATGCTTACTTCTCTAGTATCTCAGCCAATCCGAAGCCGAATCACGTGCAACCTGGACGGTATTTTTGCTGATTTTCTTATATAATTAATTATATTTTTTTGAAAAGAATCGGACCAGTATTCGTAAAGTTATTAAGGTAAACGTTAAAAGGGTGGGAAAAAAAGCTAGGTACGTACCCCGCATACTGCGCACGCAGCAATGGGCATACTGCGCAACTAGTGTTGCTCTTAAATAAAGTTATATTTTTTAATTTTATATTTTTTAAATTAATTTTATAAATAATAATAAAGTTTAATATTTAACTTTTATTTTTAATAAAAATAATATTATAAAAGTAATAATTTTAATTTTTTTAATTATTATTTTTTTATTTAAAATAAATTAAAGTTTTTATAAAAAAAAAATAATTATTTAATAATAATTTATTATATTTATATTATTATTTAATATTAAAAATAAAATAATTAAAAATAAATATTTTTAATTTAATATTTAATTTAATATTAATAAATTATAAATAATATTAATAAATTTTATCGAATTATAAAAAATAATATTAATTAATAAATTATTTAAAAAACGTTTAAAAAATAAATAAAATGGTAAAAAATAATAAAAGCAATTATTAAAAAAAGAAAAAACGTTTTCGTTAAATAAATATAATTATTAATATAAAATAACGATTAAATTTTAATAAAACTTTAATAAAAATTAATAAAAATATAAAATTATTAATATATTAAATTTTTTATAAAATTAAATTATAAACTTATTATATTAAAATAATTTTTTAATAAATATAATTTATTAAAAAATTTATGTAAATTAAAAAAATTAAAGTTTAATTAATAATTAATTATATATATATATTAACGTAAATTTAATATTTATTAAATAATATAAATATATAATAATAAATTTATATAAAAAATAAAATATTTAATAATATATAAAAACCTTATATATTATTTATTTAATATAAATCATATTATTTATTTAATATTATTTTTTTATAAAACTTTATATAAAATTTTATTTAAAACTTTATTTAATTATTATATTAATTATTATATTATTTATTAAAAATATTTTTTATATTAAAACTTTTAAAAATTATTATATAAAATTAATAAAAAAATAATTAAAAAATAATAAAAAAATAATAAATAATTAATAAATAATTTATTAATAAATAATAAAAAGATTAATAAAAGATTTAATATTTTTAACGGATTTTCACGTGCGAACTTACGAGCACGTAAAAACACTTACGTAAGTTTATAAATATATATATTTTTTTAAATTTTATATAATTTAAAAAATAAATTTATAAAATTTATATTATTATATTATATATAATTTAAAAAATAAATATTTATATAAAATTTATATTATTAAAATTATTTTAATTAAAGTATTTTAATTACATTTATATTAATTTTATATAAAATTTAAATGTAAAATTATTTAAATATAAATAATTATAATAATTATTTTTTAAAAAATTATATAATATATTTTTAAAATAAAAAGTTTAATAAAAAGTTTTTTATAATTACGTATTATATTAAATTAGTTATAATAAATTAATTACATATTTAATTAAAATAATATTAATTATATAATATATTTATTATTACATGCGTAATAAATAAAGTATATACCCGTTATTTTTTTTTACTTTTTTAACGTTTATTTTAATAACTTTATAAAATTAAGTCCGAATTTTATATAATTTATATTATAATTTAAATAAAAAAATAATAAAAATCACAGTTTAAAATGTACGTGATTCGGTTTAAAACTGGTAAAAATATTAAAGATATTTTTATTTATATATATAAAATAATATTTTTAATGGTTTTCATTAATTTTTAAAATTTAAAAAAACGCATATACTTGTAAATTCGCGTAAACGTTTTTACGTGCTCGTAAGCTCGCACGTGAAAATCCGTCGAAAACATTAAATCTTTTATTAATTTTTTTATTATTTATTAATGAATTATATATTAATTATTTATTATTTTTTTATTAATTTCACATAATAATTTTTAAGAGTTTTAACGTAAAAAATGTTTTTAATAAATTAATATATTTTATAAATATAATTATATTTTTACGAAATAAAAAGGTAAAAATTTAAGATTCATTTTATAATATAAATTATTTAATTATTTTAATTTTCAAAGTTTTTCGAAATTTATCCGGGTTATATTCGTAAAATTATTAAGGTTAAAAAGTATTAAAATTATAAAAAATAAAAACCGTTAAAAAAAGTTATTATAATTAAAATTTATATTTTTAACCGTATCCGGTTTAATATTAATTTAAATTACGTGCATTTAAACCGTAACTTTTACCATTTTTTATTTAAATTATAATATAAATTATATAAAATTTAAATTAAAATTTATAAAGTTATTTAAAAAAAGTGTAAAAAGTAATTTTAAATTATTTAAAATTATACCTCGTATATTACGTATTTAATAAATGTTAAATTTACGTTAATACGTATATATAATTAATAATTAATTAAACTTTAACTTTTTTAATTTATATAAATTTTTTAATAAATTACATTTATTAAAAAATCATTTTAATATAATAAGTTTATAATTTAATTTTAAATTTATATAAAAGAAAATTAAAATTATATATATAAATTTATTTATATAATTATTAAAATATTTTATAATATATTTTATAAAAGTAATATTAATCGTGTAATATATTTATTATTATTTATATAATATATAAAAATACGTATTAAATAACTTAAAATTACTTTTTACATTTAATTTTTAATAACTTTATAAATTTTAATTTAATTTATATATAATTTAAATTATAATTTAAATAAAAAAATTAATAAAAATATAAATTCGGTTATACGTAATTTAAATTAATATTAACTTAAATACGGTTAAAAGTATAAATTTTAATTATAATGGTTATTTTAAAGGTTTTTTTAATGGCTTTTATCTTTTATAATTTTAACATTTTTTATTTTTAATAATTTTATTAATATAATTTAAATAAATTTAAAAAAAGTTTTATTATTTAAATAATTAAATTGTTAAAAATATAAAAAAAAAATTAAATTTTTACCTATTTATTTTATAAAAATATAATTATTTTTATATAATAAATTAAAGTAAATTAATAAATATTAATAAAAAGGTTATTTTATATATATAAATATTTATATATATAAATATTTACTTTTTAAATATTTTAATTAATTTAAAGCCGAATTACATGTATTTTAAACCGTATTTTTATTAATTTTCTTATATAATTAATTATGTAAATTTAAAAGGAATTAAATTAATATTTATAAAATTATTAAAATAAATGTAAAAAAAGTAAAAAAAAAATAAAATATATATCCCGTTTTATTATACGGGTAATAATAAGCATATTACACGATTAATGTTATTCTTTTATAATATATTTTTTTATTAATTTTTCTATTAATTTTTTTACGTAATATAAAAAGTTTAAATTTAATATTTTTTTAAAAATATAAATATATAAGTTAAAAGTTTCGTAAGTCGCAAGTGTAAATAAACGCAACCCGCCCGCTTTCGAAATTTAATTTAACATAATTAAAATAATATTAATAGACATAATAAGCGTTAATTATATAATATATGGCTACATATAAACTTTGTATTAAATGCCTTACTTTAAACCTTTCCCGGGAACTATTTACACAAGATACGAATGGAAGGTGGGACACGGAGACCTGGCGGCCGGTCTTAAGCGGTTCCAGATCGGAGCTTCAGAAACGGTACGACACATGTGGCCTTTGTCGACTTCTGCTCCTGACGCTAAACGCAAATACGTACGCCGTGTCCGATCAGGTGGAAGATTTTGAGTGGGAGGCTGCGTGGGTGCTAAACGATCTTGACTACAGAGATGCCGAGCTCATCCCACACCGCAAGGGCTCGGGTCTTTGTGTGGTGAGAAAGGCATGGTTCGATGCCCCGGTTAATCTGATACAACTTGTTGAAGACGAAACAGTCATCGATGAGCCATTATACGGTCGCCACCGTGGTATAGATGTTGATATTGACCGAATCCTCTCCTGGTTCCAATTTTGCCAGCGGGAACACGACGACAACTGTTCGGCTGCCTTCCTCAATGTAACCCAGCGGCCTGTTCCAACATTGATGATTGACGTTATTGACAAGTGTCTGAAACCCGCTGATACGGGTGTTAAGTACACTGCTCTGAGTTACGTATGGGGACGAAACAATGAACCCCAGACCCGAGAATCTACTTTACAAGAATTCTCTGAAATAGGCGCTTTTGACCGAGTGACCCTTCCACGTACCATCGAGGACGCTATTGCCGTTACCGTTGCTCTTGGGTTTCGCAATTTGTGGATTGATTCGTTATGCATTGTGCAAGACCGGGCGAAGGAAAAGCTTGACCTTATCAACGCAATGGACTCGATATATAGTCAAGCCGCACTGACTCTCGTGGCTGCAACAGGAGACACTGCGCACTCGGGGTTAAGTGGCTGGTCAAGAGAGTCTCGGGAGGAAGTGCGGGAGTTAACCGCGACCATTGCTCCGGATCTAACAATAGGGGTGTTACCTCCATGTGGGCATCTGATTGAGACTTGTGATTGGGTACAGAGAGGATGGACGTGAGTTTAACAACCTACCGTCTGCTTTATAATTAAATGCTAAGTAGTTTCTGGCTCACAGCTACCAGGAAGGTGTTCTATCTAACCGCTGCTTAATATTTCTCGAAGGACAAATCTACTTCATGTGTCGAAAGAATCTCTGGCGCGAGGATCTGGTAGGAGGACTACCGACAACTAACTTCTCAGGCTCTCCTTTCCTAGGAAGACCCGACGAGAATTGGAATTCATCTCCCCAGCCAATTCTCGAAGAGTTGATCGGATATTATTCACCACGAATTCTGACCTTCCCAAGCGACATTACTTATGCATTTCGTGGTATCGAAAATGCCATTGGTCCTGCAATTGGTGGCACGCAATTCTTTTTTGGACTTACGTCTTGTGCTTTTGATGCCTCGCTGTTATGGACAAAGAAGTCCAGGAATGAAGTACTCACTCGTCGCCCAGGAGCTCCCAGCTGGAGCTGGATGGGCTGGGAGGGAGCAACGTCATATCTTGCTACATCCTACTTCATCGATGAAATAGATTGGCTCACAACCCGTACCTGGGTAGACTGGTATATCGTGGATGATTCTGATAACCTCGTATATGTCTGGGACTCCACAAGAGACACTATCGTCGTCAACCAAAGCCCCAAAGGCGATTTAAAGCTTCAAGGCAAGTCACAACCTATTTGGTGCTACGGTTCTTCTTTAGAAGAAAACCCATTCGGCCGACAAACAGTCCTATGGCCCGTTCATGAGAGACCTCCTGCTTTAAACGCATCTACGGTACCTAGAGGGTTTCCTTATCTCGCATTCGTGACCGTCCATTCCATATTCAACATGAGAGTTGTCTCCCAACAGCATAATATAACCTCGACCTACATAGATATATGCGACAAGGGTGGTTTGGTCTGTGGCACATTGGGAGACTATTATCTTTCTGATATCCCCTCTCCCGACGACGGTATAAAATCCGTAGAAATTATAATTATATCCTACGCAGACGAGGGCCTCACTCATTTCTTTACGGCGGGCAAGAACATTAAGGAAATATACGGGGAATTTGAAGTAGAACCTCTCCCGACCATCGCTTTTAACGTGCTAGTCGTCGCGCCCCATACACAGAGACTAGGAATTTACGAGAGAGTTGGGTCCGGGTTCCTCCTCAAAGACGCCTTGTTCCGGGGATTGGAGCCCCCTACTTGGAAGCAAATTGTATTGGGTTAAGATTTTTTTTTTCCTTTATTAATATTTTTCTCTTTCGGTTGAATATCTTCCTTTTAGTGCTTCCCCTTGTGGCCCATGCCTCGGGCGTTAAACTATGAGGTGTTATTCTTCTACGTCATTAGAAGATATCTTTTGGTACGGTCTTAAACTTTGATAAATATATTCGTTTTTCTTTGTCGAACTTTGTATGTACAACTATCACCTGCAAGGCTTACTGAACATACTTCTTCACTTCAACATTTACAATTGTCAATTAATGTATACGATGTTACACCCTGTATAACATGTCTCGTAACTTAACAGATTACCCCGACTATTGCACTTCATACCACTTGTCCTGTGGTTGCTTTGCAAACTCCCTTAATACCTAATTATGAACATCAAGAGAACAATTCGTTTTACACAAACCAATAAAACATTACCATCCAAAACAGCCCTCGAGCATTCCATCGCGAATCTATGCTGTCTCGCGTTCGCTCTTGGTGGCACGGACCTGGCGTCCCTTCTCAGACCAAGGGAAGTGGAAGACTGGGATGATAAAGAAGGAATTGCTACGACAAGGTTAGTCGTAATTCTATATTTAAGACGAACATAGTTAGGAACATACCTCGAGTCGGCAATACCAGCGAACGCGTTATACCAGGCAAGGAATGCGGCAAGCAGGCCGAATCCACCGCCCGCTTGTGTCAACTTCACAGCCGAAACCGCCGCGCCGTTAGACTTCGCGTATTCGGCACAGGCAAGCATAAGGAAGGCGAGGTCGAGGGTGAAGAATAGCATGAAGAACATAACTGTAGACCTCAAGGTGCATAGAAGTAGGATAAAGGTGAAGATGAACCAGCCCGTCAAGAAGAAACCAAGCACGGACGCTTTCTGGGCATCGTCAGGGTAGGTGGCCAAGGCCTCGAAGCCTGGGGTCAGGGCGATAGCGTAGGAAATCCAGAAACCACCGTAGGATGACAGGGCGGTGGCACCGAAAGTGTTGCCTATGGCCATTTCCCTTTATCACGGGTTAGTAGGTGACGATAGGTAGTAAATGACGGGGTATGATGTTTCTACTACAGTCGCATCATTGTACTTACCACATGCCAGCCAGTAGCTGCACGAGACCACCATATCCGTATGCCAGCGTCAAGGCGATATTCGGAACGGCAACGCCACGCGTGTTGACGTTGACGAGAGATAGGACGAAGGTTGTCAAGGCGAAAGCAGAGAGACCAAGAGGTGCAGGGTTGGCGAACTTGCGGTGCTCGATAGGCTTGTACAAACCGGGTTGAAACTCACCACCGAAGGCAGGGAGTCTGGCGTCGGGGCCGGAATGGGCGTGATAGAGCGGGTTGCCGCCATAGTCCCAGCGGTGGGTGGTAGATGAACCATTGAGGTTTGCGCCGGTGGTAGCGCCGCCGCCAATTTCCTTCTCGGCGGTAGGCGCCTGGTGCAATTCGGTAGAGGCCATCGTGAAGTTGGTGGACGGTGATGGTGGAGCCTACGCAATAGATTCCGAGTTCACAATCCGCAACTAAAAAAAGAAATAAAAAAAAAAGTAAAAAGGGTCCTGAAGCCGGCTGGGGAACGGGGAGAATCTCAGTGGTTTAAATAAGAGCATGGAAAGGTCCCAAGCAGTGGGGAATGATCTGGGGGTGATGGGGGCACGGAGGAATAATAATATAGGAGAGATAGGTTCGAGGAAGTTGAGTAACTAGAGTAACTAGAGTAACTTGAATAGCTCTAGGGTTTGATAAATCTAGTCCTCATTAATTCTAGTCCTCATGCAGATAGAATGCAAAAGAGAACCAAGCCATCCAACCATCCGGCCATCCAGCTATCAGCCATGCAACCCCCATGCATCCGGTGCAGTGGGGAAATAAGAACAAGGGTGTTTTTGGTTTACGTATGTGTTTTCAATTTTCACTCCACCTCTTTCCCCTCCGGCTCCTCATCAGCTTTGCAAATCGTATCTTGCATCCAAGCATTTATTATGTACTATGGGCACTTCTTGGCTTTTGCACTTCATATTTGGGGTAAGCTACCCCAGTTGCCCAGAAAACGCCCAGAAACTGCCATCACTTAAACTAATAGCTATTAGCTACCAATA
This sequence comes from Daldinia vernicosa, assembly GCF_022497035.1. Classification (NCBI taxonomy): domain Eukaryota; kingdom Fungi; phylum Ascomycota; class Sordariomycetes; order Xylariales; family Hypoxylaceae; genus Daldinia; species Daldinia vernicosa. The sequence continues at coordinate 210,918 of NW_025953972.1, read as the reverse complement.
GATTGGGTTGCATTGACACACCTTTTCTATATACGTTGCTACGTTGCTACGTTGTTGGATGAAAAGAGAAATTTCACATACATAAGTACCTAAAGTCTGCATAAGCAAGCCCATATTTATTGTGTTATTCGGATTCGGGTTGTTTCCAATTAACGTGAAGTGCAAAGCATTACTTATTATAGAAACTAAAAGATTAACGTGCGTAAGAGTTGCGCAGCAGAAAAAATGGAAAAAATTGGATGTGATAGACCAGTAGTATTGTTTCCCGCTCCAGCGGAACTTGTACTCCCCTTTTCCCTTTTTTTTTTCTCTCCTTACAAATGCTGGTAATGTCATGCAGACTGTTTTGAATCGGGACGCGTGAAACTGGGGTTAAAGCTTAGCTTAGCAAATCGTTGCTTACTCGAAAGATCCGGACGAATGCTTTAGCGTCCTCGACAGCGCTGTGATCCCTGTTAGTCTTTTGCTACTGTTCGTAGCGCCTTTTCCCTGCTGTGCCGGAGAAAAGGGACGAGTTTCCATTTGGTCCACTCGCATCCTTTCATTTTTTTATTTCCATGAGGTAATCTGTTGAGAAGAGCCGCTTGGCTGAATAATTTAAAGATAGTTTCGGGTTACGGAGTTTATAGCTATTGCGAGGTCGTCCATGACATTAGTTTATTTGGCCAATGACGAAAAAGGGGGGGAAACAAAAGTCAGATATGTTGTAAGTAGTTATACATATATATTTCCAATATGATAGGTATAATAAGTAAACGTGATATCTGACGTCTGTCTAATAGGAAGATGATGATGAAAAAGAGGGACAATGCGACTCTATACAACTAAGCAAGTCAAAAGAGGTAGCAGTAAAACTGGTACGCCGCGGGTCAGTGAGAGGAGCCGCATGTTTTTCTTTAAAAATGGTTCATATGAAAGTTGAAGGTTGCCTTGTGGTTGAGATTAAAAATTAGCTATCGCGTATATGCAGTTTGCAGAAGAAAACATAGCAACTCGGTAAGAGGTTTGATTATAGCTTGCAAACACTTGTTATCATGTTGTACATAACATATATCTCCGACAGTGATAGTAAAATTGGGCTAATTTATATCAGTGGTTTTTCTCCTCCCCATGCGGATTCAGGTAAAATATGCTTACACGTAATGTAGTACTGGCATTATATTTGATCCCCATTGCTCGGTTGCCAGCCGTTGGGAAGTACATATGCAGTACAATAAGCAAACGGGATAAATCATATCTAACACATGCATACCCAATATAGCTTACTATTGGCTATGATTGGCTACGTTTAATTCCTATGTCAGCACTCGAATATCCCTTTCCCAGTTCATTTGTCCGTTGTAATAATCGTATTTTCAATTCCAAATCGGCTCAGCCTTCTGCTGACGCAAGAGTCGGCTTGTACAGAGCAGAAGAACAAAGCGGGACGCTGAACTCGGGTTTATGGCTTGTGATCTCATATTTAGTGTATGTATGTATAACGTGTCCGCACTCGCACGACAACAACGGCCATCCTGGCTACTAACCCGAGGCTCTAGATACTCAGATCTTAGACCATGCGCTACTATTGTTGGTGGATAAAAGGAACGAAAAAGTGTCTACATACCCAAGGCATTGTACCAACAACACATGAGCATCGGCTCATAAAGAGGACTAACATCCCACAAGAGCGGGGGAAGCCAACATTTCCCCTCATCCTCCTCCACCATCGTGATCTCTCCAAGATTCGTCCCAAGACTTACCATCGTCAATAGTTAATTCTCACCGCCCCGCCGTGGTATGTCAGTGGCGACGGGGAGATGTACTATATAGTCACTTAGATTAATAAGGTTGTTCCTTTGGTGCGACTGCCATGGCGCAAAGCTTAAAGAGGACCCCAAGATCTTCTAGATGCAGCGAATCTACACGCCACGCGATACGAGCATTGCTTGGCCTCTCGTAGCTTTGTCTTACCCCGGATTATACCCCACAAATCCACGGCGCCGAGAGGAAGCTGAGGACAGCACGTCATAATGCGTGTTGATTTACACATTACCGATATACCGTGGAAGTAGTTGGTTGTTGATAATCTGTCAGATTCAACTATGATTACAAGCGAAGAGAAAACGATTTAAATCCTAATCTTACGATCCGGAGAACCCATCCGGAGCTCTTTGGTTTAATGCAATATCCGGGGCATTACAGAGTCGCATCTAGTGTACAGGATATCAAATTTAGACCCCTGTGGCCTTTTGCTCAGCCAGTCGCCGAATCAGACAAGGGTGATTAGGTATTCCTTACCAAGATCGACTAGCTAGGATTCCAATCAAATAAGAATACTACCACGTACACTCAAACGGGTCAACGAGACGAAGCTTCTTACGACTGATAATATACGCCCGTTTTTTTATTTTTTATTTTTTTCATGATGTAGCAAGTGAATGCTTAGGTGTCTAATATCGATCTACTTGTAACAGGTTACTCCGCATAGCACTCACCCACATCGAGATGCTTCCTGGCACCGTCCACGTGCGTTTAAGCCTCATCTCGGCGTCAATACGGTATAACACAAAGGGTCTGTAACATTACACGTCAGGGCACAGTGCTGATAAAGAAAGGACATGCGGCTCGATAATAGACTGACCTCCTATCGCAGATGTACTGCGGCATTGACATTCAACAAAAATCGGAGAATCTAAACTTGCGGTGAATCCATTGGCATATAATACGGTCGATAATTGCCCTGTAGAAAGGAAAAGGGGTAATGTAGTCTATATCGACCTTATGGGTTAGTCGCATGGTATTAACCGGCCATGCCGTGTGTTAGTTTAATATAATTGTATCCTTTCTTAGTAAAGGTATATAACTTGACACACTTACCCGTTTGAATATTGAGAGAACCGGCGCGTTCTCAACATTTCAATCCAAGTAGAGGCCTGCAACGTCAATTCGGGTAATTATCAATAAACACATGCAGCTTAAATAGGCGCTATAGCTACTGCCCTTACTGCAGAAGTAAGATGAATATCACTTCTACACCACATGAATATATCAAGTGCCTAGGTAAGTAATAGATGATGCACTTGAGTCTCAGGGCACGTGTTGGCTTTACTATTTTTAGCTAAGGTTGCTGGTAGTAGTTTAAAGCTGCGTTAGGTATGTAAGTGAATGTAGTAGCCCACTAGGCCTATAGTAAGATGTGTCACCACCAAAAGAGACATATAGAGCACAGCATTATACTTGGGCAGCTCTCTTCCTTTATTTCCTCTTTTTTCTTTCTTTCTTTCTTTTTTTTTTTAAAAAAAAAAGAACATAAAAAATACCTAGAATAATCACGGGCTCGGAAAATGAGGTTCACACGATGTGGAGCTCCCCCTGATCTCCCTGTTCGATATGCGTTGATGAAGTGCATGTAGAACCACATATTGCATGGGTATACACCGGGCGAATGGAGATAGGACACACTAACATTAACAACAGTCAGGATGCCCAACACGCAGCATCTACTTCGTACAGCCTTCCTTCGATGGAAAGCAGATTGAATGGCAATGGCTACTCTGCCGACTCGGCGACGACGGTGTCTGGTAAGGAAACGCAATCGATTATACACCTCTGGCCCAGAGAAAAGTCTTAGTGTAGCTGTGTTCCTTTGGGTAGGAGTCGAATAGGGGCTACCGACGCATCAATCCATAGACACATCCTCCTGATCCCTCTCAAACCCGCCAGACTCGTTCATATCCGGCATCCAGCCCTTTGGCCGCTCGTTACCTCGAACTGTGATACCGTATCCAACTATCTCCACCTTCCGGACCTGCTCGATCATGATGTCCAACTTCTTGGCGTAGACGTTTGGCTTTCCACCAGCGGGCGGACAGATCTGAAGCATGGAACTTACATCTTGGAGATCGTTCAATATAGTCCGGTCATTGTCGGAGCCTTTAGTGCCTGACCCCGGCATGCTTCCGCTTAGTGCGGTAACAGCAGTCGCGAAGCGCATCATCTCGCCGGTTAAGTCAAATATGCCGAATAGGTAGTCAGGGGCCGTTAGTGCTATATCAGCTGGTAGGGCATCTTGGGCCTGTGACGGCGAGAGAAGCTTCTGGTGTTGGAGATAATGAGAGAAGGAGATTGCTTCGACAAATTCTTCTAGACATATCAACGGGTAACGGTAGCGGTTCATCCCGGTCACGTCAGACTCGATGGTAGCTAAGTGCGCTGCTATCTCCTTTAGACGTTCATCGACGTCTGCTTGAATGCGAGGGGGAAGCGGCTGGTTTAGCTTGCGGACACTGTGAGATATACGTCAGGGGTAAATATCTTGAATATTGATAGATGTAGTACCGTTGTAGTGAGAATATTCTATGATACTGTTAGCAATCAGAGACAAGGAAATGGGTTGAATGCTTCCTAGCTTACATCTTCTTACTGAGAGCTGTGACATCTCGAGAAACCTTCCCAATTTTCATACGGCGATCATGATGCTCGTCTAATTCGTCGCGAAAAGTCTCGAACATGGAAGTGTACTGGTTGCGAGGCATATCCCTAGTAGCCCTGCTGTCCGCCACCTTCTCCTTTCCTTGATGGTCTCTCTTAATGCCACCACCCATAGCTCGGCTCTGATTCTGGGGGACAATTACTTCAGACATTGCTTCCTCTATTATGGCAATTTTTTAATTCCTTTGGGAAGCTGTAACAATGTCTAATTGTATATCAGGTGCCGTACTGAATGAAGTACGATACATGTAACTAATGGAATTGCCACTAACAGGAGGTAGTTATCTAAACTTCCAACTTTGATTATCGATAGGGAGGTACTAAGGTACATTAGAGCTAGGCAGCTGACGGTAGCCTATGACCTATTGTTTCACCGAAGATATGCCGGTTCTCATTAACAGTCATTAGATACCCCCTTTCAACTTTGAACTTGACAACATTCTTATATTTCGTCATTTGTCACGGACAACTTTTAACTTTCCCATCTCTTTTATTATATGAATTCATTACTGGATATATTTTCTCCATTTCTCGCATGGACCATGTTTGAATCTAACGGGTCGTTAACACTTGTGCTAAAATCGTCACTCAGACAGTGTTGAACAACTTGTTCTACTCCCACAAGTGCTGGCCACTTCCCCAACTTTTCAGGTTACCTAGTCTACCTCTAATTAGACTTCTCTGCCGGGGCAAAAGAATCATATCCGAAGAAGAGGCCGTATATACGCCTGTACTTTGAAAAGATGGCGTCGCAAGTTGGAGCTCTCATCTCGCGGCCCCTCCCTCTCTTCGCAGCTGCGACTATACTCCGCGCTGCTATGCTATTATACGGTCTATGGCAAGATGCCAACTCGCCACTTAAATACACAGATATCGACTACCTAGTGTTCACAGACGCTGCACGGTTTACCTTTGCGTCTGCGTCGGCGTCGCCATATACTCGGGAGACCTACCGCTACACACCCCTGTTAGCCTGGCTCTTGTACCCAACTACATGGCCTGGTACCTTCTGGTTCTCATTCGGCAAGGTGCTATTCGCCGCAGCTGATATTCTAGCTGGTTATTTGATTATCCAGGTGCTGCGAGGACCGGCCGTGCGCATGTCTGAAGATCGTGCTTGTAGGTACGCCAGTATCTGGTTATTAAACCCCATGGTGGCTACTATCAGCACAAGGGGTAGCTCCGAGGGACTTCTCGGGGTGTTAGTTATGGCTCTGCTATGGGCAGTGCTTGAGAAGAAAGTCACGCTTGCGGGCGTATTGCTGGGGCTAGGTGTCCATTTCAAAATCTATCCCTTTATTTATGCGCCAGCCATTGTATGGTGGATGGATGCTCAGCAGATGAATAGGAGACCAGGCTCTCATGTTCAAGCAGTGAAGGATGGCCAAAGTACTACCCAGCCAGCAACATTATTAGGCAAGGCCATGGCATTTATCACACCCGATCGCATCTTGCTTGCACTTGCTAGCTTGACCACGTTCTTAGCCTTGAACTTTATCATGTACGCACTTTACGGGATGCCATTCCTCACCCACACGTTTCTACATCACGTCAGCCGGATCGACCACCGCCACAACTTCAGTCCATACAACATCCTACTCTACCTTACCTCGGCGCACCCAAGCACTGCCCTAATCAAAGCCGAATCGGTGGCATTTTTACCGCAGCTGGTCTTGTCGACAGTTCTGATTCCTATAGCCGGGGCCAAGAAAGACCTACCAACCACTATGTTGGCACAGACTTTCGCTTTTGTTACCTTTAACAAGGTCTGTACAAGCCAGGTACGTTTATCTCTTAACACTTCTGCCATACTAGGCCATGTCTTCACTTCCCGATATAGACGCTTCTAGCGAATCCCTCAACCACGTAGAGTCCTGTATACCCCTAAGTCTATTATCTATATAGCTGATACTTCTGAACAGTACTTCCTTTGGTATATGGTATTCTTACCTTTATACCTACCAAACTCCTCGTTCTTCCGTAACCCGCGCCTTGGCCTGTTAGCCCTCGGTCTCTGGGTCGCGACCCAGGGGTTGTGGTTGCAGCAAGCCTATAACCTTGAGTTTCTTGGTATGAGCACATTTATCCCTGGCCTCTGGACATCGTCTCTAGCCTTTTTCTTGGTAAACTGCTGGGTCTTGGGAACCATCATTGGTGATCTAGACTATAGTCCCGAACATGAGAAGAGTAGTTGACGTTAATAATAGCAAGCAACGAGGAAGTTGATAATGCATGTATACATACCTATTAGTCTTTATTTTGGTCTTGTTTTAGTAAGTGGAAATGGAGGTGCATTCGGAACCGGCAATTTCTATGCATATTTGGGTTTAGAGGATACACTATCGTATATTTATTTTATGTCATGACAGCTCGGAAGAGGTGATTTAATACTGGATCGACTTAGGCCGTGTACGAAAAGAAAGGAGATCAACTAGTTAAATTGACTAGGTGTTGGTAGGTGGTCCATGTCATCATCGTGAGTCACGGTTAAAGCATCGAGTGAAGGAACGAGGCCCCTAGGGCCCCATAGGGCCAACTATATAAACAGACGAAGTCCTGTAGTCCTTTTAGATTCAATAACGTTCCCGTAATACAAGACCAGTTCCACACTGGGGTATTAAAGTTAAGACAGGTCCGATTCCTGGTAGCATTTTTATATATAGCATCTCACTTGCAGCTCACTTGCCCCGTCAATGTGCAATGGGAAAGTAGCAATATGAGTATAAGCTTACTCGGTTATACTTTCCCCTCGTCGTATCCCTGCGAAGCCACGAGCTGAACTAAATGTGATACATCAATTTTATCACTTTACTGCCTTGTCATACAGTACGCCCCTTGTAATAATGTTATTTAACGGAACCCTAGAACTATTTCGCTAAGATCCTGAAGCGTATATCCATTGGCGCCTTAGGAGGTTGTTATAGTTAAGATGCTTTAAGAGGCGTTATTTTATTTATAATTCGAAACCCTATTCTGTATCGTACACGTCCGAACAAGTAACATTATTTCAGGGGGTGAGCTGTATTTCTATTTCAATATGACTCACATTAGACACCTGCCCTTGGAACTGAAGGATATCTATATACTGATTAAGCTTCTAGTGTATTGAACTATTCTATCATCATTACACTCGTCCACGCAATAGATTACATTGCTAAAACAGCTGAGAAAAGACTCGGTACGCCAGTTGATAGAGAAAGCCATTGCAATGGGTATTATTCACTTCCTGAGAGTTCAAACCTGTCCTTCCCCTCCTAGAAACCGGACGGGCATTCGCCCACACATGTCCTCCCCTAGGTCACCTTAGGTACATCAAGCACTGCGCCGGCTGCACAGCTTTGTTACATGCTTATGATCTCTATATGTACCGGCCCTCTATCCTATGGACAAATGGCCGTTTTCCCTGCATTTATACATAGAGCAGGGCATCGTCATATACCTCGTTAGATTATGCCATTATGCCAGCAGAAAACCCCTCTGCCATATGCCATGATTATCTAGTCGTGAGACGACAAAACAACAACGTCGAGATTTCACACGATTGAGATACCACCTGAAAGCATGGCGTAGTTGGCTAATTTAAGGGAGAGAACCCGTGATTTCGGAAAGTCTGGGTTAATAACCAATCGACCATCCTTATTATAGCCTACCTCTCCGAAGCTGTCCACCATCTCCTCGAAGCGGATATCGGGGCGCACACGATTAATCTCTGCTACGATGTCCTCGCTCCATACCCCAGAGCACCAGCCGTCCTCAATCATGAAATAGGGGTTAAGAGGCGGGACAGGCGAGTCTGGACGGAACTGGTCAGCACGAAAATTTTAACGGCAGACAGAATACATATACTTACCAATATCAACATATCGGATCCGTAGTAGTTCTACGGACTTCAAGTGCTCTAGGGCCCGGATCCCACTTAATACGAGCTGCTCGAAAGCCGCAATAAAATGCATGTCGGTAATGCCCGAACCCGACTCGTTCCACTGAGCATTCTGCCGGCAACAATTCTTGACGGTGATATCAATGGTCTTGAGTTTCGTGGTGCGAGGATTTGAATATCCCGAGAGCATATTGAAGAACCCAAAACAGACACGACCGGTATAAGAGAAGTGCTCCAGATTACTTGTAGCTTTTGCCAATTTCTCACACCAGTGAAGCTGCTCACAAACTTTCATATAGTAAGGAGGACATGCCATTTCCCTCTTATAGTCACACTCGAGGCAGAGATTGAGACTAGTAATTTTTGTATCGAGGCACTCAAGCGTGCTTGCCATACTAAGATAGCTCTTGGATTTGGGCTTGGCATAAGTCCCGTGCCATTCCTCCAAGTTCGGTAGCGCCTGGGAGATGACTTCCCAATCCCTGGGCTGCCGAATAATGTTCCACTGGCCTTTGACAATAAGCGTTCGAATCGACGGAATTTCTGGTAGATTTCTGGTGACCCATGCGGGTCCGGCCAAGTTGAATTTCACCCGTGGCGCCTTTTTCCTTTCTCCGCCCTCAAGCGTCATTACCCGCGCCTCGGGGAACTGCATGCTCACAAGATAGAACACTTCCTCGAGCGTGGAGTTGTCAGTTGGTAATGCATAGGTTGCGCATGCGATTCCTTCGGGAGAGACGGTGGGAAGGGCGAGTGATATATCCCCTGGTTTCGTGGCTTGAAATTTGGGTTGAAACACTGGAAACCATATCTCGATATGCTTTACGTAAGTTCGAAGGTGAGGATGGCATACGAAAAATTCCATAACTTCATTACTGCAGTGTACTGTTGCTTTTAGCTTGATATGTCGATAAAGCCGTTGCTGAATCAGATCCCTCCATGAGGCACAGACAAGGGCTAGGTTAGACAACTCTTTCCTTCTCGAATGCCGCAATGCAGTGCTCCAACCTCGGGCATTCATACTAGGGATGTTGAAAGAACTTGGTGATGTAGTAGAAACCCGATATCCGAATATGTGGTCAAGGATACATTCGTGGATCTCGGCTGGTAATTGGGCTAGGGTTAAGACGGGATTTTGTTCGACGATAGCCGGAGTGGAAACTGGGCTCGAGAACAGACTGTCGTCGGATTCGGGGCGATATGGTTGGCAGGTTAAGCAGCGAATATTGGTTTGGCCCTGCTGAGCATTGGGAAATGGAGTGCTACTGGGACGCGTTGGAGGTACGAAATCGGTCGACTTGGGTGGCTCGAGAGGCGGGCTTGTAGGCCCGGGTGTGACGGGTGTTGATGTAGTAGTCATGATAGCGGCTAATTCGACCGTTGCGGTGTCCTCATCTTCATCCCGGTCGATAGATATCTCTCTCTGCAGGTACGGTTCTCTTGGGAGATGAAGACCCTGAGAGTAAGCCTCGAATGTAGTAGCGGGAATAGCGTCTCCATTATGAAAGGAAGCAGACTCCCCAGTGCCCACCATGATCATTTTGGACTATCAAAAATATTCAGACAACTACGAGGTGGGATCGTTCATGACCTGTATTGTCGAGATTCCGCCGACTACCTAACGTCTACCTCAGGGCTCGGCTATGTTTCGGCGTGCTGAGTAGAATTGGTATTTAAGCACATTCAGCGAAAGAATATCGGTGGTGTAAGAATTGACGATTCGAACGAGATGGTCACAGAGGTAATAATCAACTGAACAAAGGAGATATTGTTAAAACAGCCAATTTCGGCGCTGATAGTTTGTCTAGCCGAATAGAAGGTATGTGATCTTAACTTATGGACGAATCGTAACTTACGATTTGTAAGGATCGCGTTTAGAGAAGATCGGGCAAAGGTCAATAGAATCAGGGTTAAATGGAAGTGAGTCGAATGGTGGCAGAATCAAAATGGTAAAGGACCACGTGCAACCGAGTGGTAATTGCGGTATGGCGATTACGGTGATTGAGATGGCTTGGTATGCCGTAACCGGATTCAAGTCTTTTATCTGGTTCGTTCTAATCTAGGTGTATACACCTCACGAGTTGGGATTTTCGAGTTGGTGTTGGAGTGGGAGATTGGAAGATTGGAAGTTTGGAAGATTTCGGTATGGTATTGTACATGTGTATGGTACAGGTCATGAAAGTAGTCGTCGTGCGATTTCCGATGATGCAAAGAGGACGTGGGCAGAGTTGCCGGGGAGAGGACTTTTCCATTTCGCGCCGTTAAAGTCTTTTGGGTACCTAATGTAGGTACATCGGACTGTAGCGGTTTGGGTGTAGGGTAACTGGTACCAGTTGGAGATAGCGCCCTGGGTTTCTAGGTAATTACCAGATAACGTGCTGTTATCAATCACCCAGAGTTCCAGACATGTTTATTATCACAGGTACATATGTACGAAGGTCCGGGCCAAAAGTCTTGCACATGTGGAGGTCCTTAGCACCGTATTTCAACGTCATCTTTTGCTATTAATATTATATCAGCTACCTGCTAAGCTAAAATTTGGATAGCGGCCCGTACGCTAAGTTTAGGCGGCTTACCACTGTATGTATAGCGGCGTCGGCCACTACAGCTTAAATAATACCGTGCGGTCCTTTTCTTACTCACACGTGGTCTGCCAAGACTAGATGGGCAAGTCTTTTGGCCCGGACCTTCGTAGGTAGGTACATGTAGTTTATGTACCTACGCTTATGACAACGCATACTTCCATTTTTATTTTTATTTTGGGGACCCAACCGTAAAATTAAATAACAGTCAGCATTAACGTACGCATCTTAGGTACTTTCTTTTCTTTTCGTAGGTTAGGTACATTAGGTTACCTAACCTGTTATAAAACATCTCTTACCCCTCTATATATTATCGTGAGATAAGTTCGATGTTTGTTTAATATGGACTTTTCAATTTCCCTGTCGTATAATGTATTTTACCTAGGTACCTACATATATGTAATATGTATGTCCATATGTATGTCGGTACAGGGAACGCATATTCGATGTGTGTTATATATGTGCTGCTACTCGTGCATATGTCTTCATGCAGCTTCGCAGGGTATTGGATTCCGCTAACCTACATACGTGTACGAGCTATACATATGCTGATATGCTACATTGTCTGTCTGTTGGCGCCTGTTGTCAAGCTTTGAGTGGACCAGGCACTTGCAGTAGATCTTCATTCGATGGCTTAAGCCAAGACACAGTCTTGCCTAGGAGTGGATCCTATTTGATCGGGATTACTTGCATGACTGGCTCTCCTTCTGGCCGCCATTCGAATATTTGGTGTCTGGGTGTTTAGGGCTATGGATGAATGGTGATACTACAAAACATGACATGTAGCGGCTGCTCTTATATGGATATCTGGCACTAGTTGTATGTTGCCGATTCAATGGATGGGCTTATCGTCTTATGGTTATTGATAACAATAACATGGGATGAGTATCCGTATATACATCATAGCATATCAATAGGAGGTAGGCTACTTAACTCGTCGAGTGAGGTTACTTGAGCCTCCGATTTCAAGCAAGGTGATGATTGTAATATCACGTGTCGAATGTCCCTTACATACATAGTTGTAAGTAGTAAAAGTGAGCATACATAGCTGATAGCAAACTGCATCGTCGAGCGAGGATGGATGGGTAGAGTATTTATTACATACTTTACCTAGGTAGTTACTCACTGTGCAGGCTGGTGGAGTTTACACCATGTTAATACCTATATTTATCGTAGAGGTTATGCTTCCTGGACCCTTAATCGATACATACCTAGCAGCTTGACCATTATGTAACACAGCAGATCATTTAGCAAGTGTATTGTTTCAATTAACTTAAATTTAATACTCTGACCAACCAGAGCCTGATATTACTGAAACGCCCCTTAGATATGAGAATCCACTATTACTTTAAACGGCTTAACGCGGCAATCCCTAATATTCCCTCAATATGTTTCTTATTTGCGGGCCTGGCTCCATCGGGCATTTGAATACAAAGTACATTTTAGTTAGGGGTTGACCACTCTGCGGATTACACTGGACATTCCATTTGACCCTTTCCTAAATCCGCCAGTTCCCCCGAAATAGCACCACTTGCTAGGAGTAGCCGCACAATACGTACAAGATACTATAGTATGTACGGAAGGAATATTTGCTTCTCCAAGGCTTCTCCGGATGTCCTCGGTGTACGGCTAACACGGCGGAGCCATCGCCTATTTACGGTATTTACGGTATTTATGGTTCGGAGGGATCAATGACGACTTCGGATAAATCCGTCCCAATCTGTTATTACAAGCAGTTTGGTCGGTTCTACCAACGATCATAGTCTTGTAGGTAGACATGATTCATATAACTGCCACCTTTGCCGCAGTCGAGTTCATGCGCGCGGCTGAAGAATGGCGGGAAACACCTCTCATATGATAATACTACATGGGCTTTCGCCCCCGACATCCACCGATGCTCTACGATCCTAGAGGATCATATAAGTTGTAATTCTTAACAGAGGAATATAACAGGCAGTATGGATATCGGTAGCTATCCTTTAATACATATTTACAGGTCAAGATCGTACGAGAAGTTTGCGCTGTGGGCTTGCTAACAATAGTGACTTAGTTCTGACTGGTTACTGGTTTATGGTTACCAAAGTTGTGGGGAGGCGGATTGGACGATTTCTCTTTTACGACTTTCTTCTCTTGGACGCAAAGAGACGTACAAGGACGCACAAAGACGCACTCGTTACAATAATAGTTTGTTATTGTTACTGATGCTGCACCGCGATCGCATCTAGTTAACCCTGTTACTTTCCCAGCTGGCCTGTCGCAAGGCCTTGTTTGGGATTGACGAACTGACGAGTATGCAAAAGTATGCGAAAGTATGCGGCAAGGCGCTCCAAACCCCTGCATTTGAGGATCAACCGCGGCGGTCTAGGGGCTCACGTTTGACTTGGCGGTACTTGGCGCCTATGATGATTCCTGCCCAGCCTTCTACAAACTGGAAACTGGGGTTGGTTTGCTAACGTCCAAAACAAGCCTCTTCGAAATATTTTCTAGTTACTCATTACCGATTACAAGGCTACCTAGGTCCCATACATTCTTTTAAGGGGTGGATCTTGATGGGGCGTGCTTTATGGGGTACCTAGGTACGTTATTATTTGTGCCTATTGTATGATTCCGTATCTAATACCTATCTAGGCAGTTTATATGCGACCAACCTGACAATCTTTTATTAAAAGACAATGCCCTCTCATCTCTTTTCCGGTTTACCTTCTTGAGTTTGCTTGTCGTCTCTCAATTTCCCCCCCACGTTTTTTTATTCTCGTATTTCTCCGGGTGAGAGTGGATCGTGAAGGTACATTTTTATTTGTCTTCGTTACTCTTTAACCTTGACTTACCTTCAACCCTCTACCTTTTCCTTTCCACATCACTCTCTTGAACATACTTCTTCTCAATTTTACTTTCGGATCGGTGATTCGATCGTAGCCCTTCATTTTTTTATTAAAAAAAAGTACATATCAAGCCCTCGGTTTCGTATCACTCTTTAGGTGCTTCCAGCGATATCACAGTATTGGATCATTCTCGATTTGTCTGGTACAAAGAGAGTTGAAATAAGACAAGTTCACAAAAAAAGAAGGCCAAACTCACAGTTTCATACCTAAATCGACAAAATGGCTCCAAGCATCGCTACCGTTTTAACCTCTCTCCTCGCCCTTGCTCCGTTGGGAGCAGTCGCAAGCCCTTTGAATTTATGGCGACCTTCTGCATCTGCGCCTGCGACGACTTCTTCAGATTCTTCAGACATTTCAGGAGTTAGTAAAGTAATAGGTAATACTATATCCAACGCTGTAGCCGCCTTTGTCAGCAACCCAGGTGCAAAAGATATAGTTCCCAACTCATACATCGTCGTCTACCACAAGAACTATACCGACGATGAAATCGACCAGCACCAAGCGTCTGTTAAGGTAGCCGTCAAGAAGCGTAACCTGAACAAGCGTGGGCTTGCCGGTCAGCTCCTCTCCACAAGAGTCCGTACATTCGCCATGTCAGGCTGGCGTGCTATGGCCCTAGACTCAGATGATCTCATGATGAGTGAGATGAACAACTTGTCTATGGTTAAGTACGTCGAAGCCAACACCTATGTCAAGTCCTCCCGCCTTGTGAACCAGTCAAACGCGCCTACTGGTCTGGTCCGTCTAAGCCATGCTGCGGCTGGAGGACAGGGTTACGTGTTCGATGATGCAGCTGCTGGCGAGAATATCACGGCGTACATTGTTGATACCGGTATTATGGTAACGCACGAGGATTTCCAGGGACGAGCTGTTATGGGGTTCAACGCCGTCGAGGAAGAAGAGGTATAGCATTAATCCCTCCTACTATAACGCTGATTTCAGCATCATGTTATGGCACCGCAGGACTTAAGCTAACGGGTTAATTATAGGCTACGGATTTGAATGGTCACGGTAGCCACGTCGCAGGTACCGTCGGCGGTGCGACATTCGGAGTGGCGAAGAACGTGCAGTTGGTTGGCGTCAAGGTTCTAGACGCCCAAGGTAGTGGTACTAACGCCGATGTGATCGACGGTCTCAACTTTGTTGCTTCGGACGCTAAGAAGGGAAAGTCTGTGATGAACATGTCTCTTGGTGGACCCGCTTCTCAGGCCGTTAACGACGCCATTGAGCGCCTCTTTTCCAATGGTGTTGTTCCTGTTGTCGCTGCCGGAAATGAGGCTCAGGATGCCACCAACGTCTCCCCCGCAAGCAGCCCCAATGCCATCACCGTCGGTGCCATCGACCAGACCAACGACCAACGCGCTAGCTTCAGCAACTTCGGCAGCTTTGTCGATGTCTATGCTCCTGGTGTTGATGTCGAGAGTGTCGGTATTTCTAGCAATCAGGCTACCGAGACTCTGAGCGGTACTTCCATGGGTATGTTCCCACGCCCCAATTCCTAGCCAATATAATAGGTTCAATAGCTATCTAAAGAAATATCTAACAAAGACTCTAGCGTCCCCGCATATCGCCGGTCTCGCGGCCTACCTCATGTCCCTTGAGGGCCTCACTGACGCTACTGCCGTTTCGGACCGTATCAAGGAACTGGGTGCTGCTTCGGGTGCCACTGTCGGACGGAATATCAAGGGTACCACCAATGTCATCGCCAACAACGGCAACCTATAATAATTCAGTGCGTGATGTTCTGCACGTCTGATGATTCACGGGGTGTTTCGATTCAAAGTTGGATGACCTCGCCCCATCGCTTTCTACACGTACCTCATACCAGCACACATGGTTACCAGCATCTAGCGAAGCATGAATTAATACTACATATAGCGATTTTTAACGAGAGGCGAACGTTGGGGCCTTGTTTATACTCATTTTTATTTCTCATCTGGGAAGGATATATACGTGTGGATAGCGCAGCGAGATGTTATGCTTAAAATAGATGAGCGACCATGCATTATAGAGAAGATGACAAGATGTTCTACGGACGAGCTAGCGGTTCAAGCGATTTCTTGTCGCTGCATCAATATTGTGTATATTTGGGTCGGTAGATGTTCTATCAGTATATAATCAACTTCAGCGATAAACATGTTCAAATAAGGTCCCCCCAACTTGATTTAAGTGAGATGAAAAACAACGGGCATAACTCTGTATGATACATCCCCCTTTCTGATCCATAACGGAACTACTATAATATACATCTTGCAAGCACATAATTTCAAGACGGTAAGAAAAGCGGGCGTGACTCCGTGTGTGGATATCGAGGTAAGCGATGGTAATATGTTATACGAGCCCGGGTAGACCCGACCTCCAAGCAGCTGCCGCCAAGCAACCCTCGGGGCTTACGCAATACGCTGCGGGACGTGAGACGGGATATTGAAGCCAAGATGTTAGTTTCTAAGGGCCTGAGACCGTTGAGGATGAAACGTATCTTGGCAAGCCCGCCGCCACCGTCTCGAACATATTCCACCAATCAGTTCTTTTATCGTCTTCATCCTGGGAACAGATCGTGAGACGAGCAAGCCCTACCGTCATACAATGTCATGTTCATCGCGGTAAGATTGTATATCGGTGTTTATTCATGTTGTCTCATAGATGCTTACGTTGGCTACGTTTCGTGGCTAGTTAGAAGTCGTAGTTAGTATGATCATTGTGAACAAGATGTTATATCGAGTAGTTAGTATTGAAACCTATATTGAGACCTATAGAAAACACCAAGATTAATACGCGTATGTACATATAGGTAGTTAACGCCTTCTTGTCCCCCTCGTCTTCTCTCGGCACGTATTTCCGAGGTATAATACGATGAGACCCTATCGTGGCATCGCGTAGTACCTGGCCTAGATAGCATAACTAATAGAAAACCCAATCGCACACGAAGTAAGGGCTAGGTAGCTAGGTAGCTATTACTTTAAACACAATAGACACAATAGACACAATATCACGAATGGTCCTTCTTAACCTTCTTCTTCGGCCTTAAATCCTCCGAGTACATCTTGAAGAAATCCGTCGGCTTCTTCGGGTAGTTCCCCGTGACGTCGTGGAACGCCGTCGTCGCGATGTAATTCGTCTTGCCCTCGCGTACCAGGCTATAGTACTCGAGGAGGTACTCCTTCTCCGACTCGTCGACCTCGGAGGCTTGTGCCTTGAGGGTTCTCCTTGCTTCCGCTCTTGGTGGTTGGGATGTTTAGTTAAGTTATAGATGCATGTGAAGAAGAGAGGGAGGGTAAATATGGATTAACGAATGGATTAGATATGTGAGAGAGAACTTACGGTGAAATATCTTCGAATTTCATCGGGCTGTCCAGGGCGGTACTCGCTGCCGTGGCGAGTTCTTCGCCCGCGCATAGTTCTGGGCCTGGATTATCGAACATCGTTAGTTCTCCTTGCTCGAGTTGACTACAAGGCGAAATCGTTCGTGACATGACTTACCAGTAACGATCATCATCTGACCGCGGTGTCTATCGTCGAAGCCGTGCGGGCCTTTGCCCGATAACACGTGGGCGGCGACCTGAGCAACATCCTATACAATATTAGCTACACACGAGCAAAAGAGATAAATTCACAGCACTAGGTTTCATACACCGAGAGCTACTGGGGCAAACTTATGTTCCTTCCCAATGGGTAATGTGAGATCGCCCTCGGACTGTGCTTGGGGCGCATAGAGAAGTATGTTCTCAGCATAGAAACCTGCTCTGTCTATCACGTCAGTACAACGCTCTACCGCGACGAGAACACGCGTACATACCTGATTATGCAGGGTGAATGTCCAAGCGGAGCTGACGAGTCCCCCTTAGTAGACAGGACCAGACTCTCAAGCTCGATGAACTCCCTCAGATGAGGCTGACGTCTGGGATCCGCGTAGTCGGCGCCTGCAGAGCTGATGAACAGTACATTTTGTATACCAGCCCTCTTCGCGGCCCGGATTAGTTCGACGCAGATATCATGCTTATCCTTATGCGCCGGCGGAACTAGACAGATAGTATCGCAGCCCGTCTCCCTGAGCGTATTCGCCACGACTTTCTCTCGTCCGGGAACATGATGAACGATTTTAGCACCCAGGGATTGTAGCTCCTTTACATGATGGTGTCGCGGGTGTAGTGTTAGGCCAACCACCGAATCTACCTTGCCGATGTCCTGGTATTCGTCTTGTCGAAGCAGTAAGTTGGCAATTAAATGGCCAGTTTGGCCCTCCGCAGCTGTGATACATACATTTCGTGACATTGTTACGTGGATGAGAACTTTTTAACAGGTTACAGGCTTAATTATTGTTGTAGATAGTGATTTAGGTGGAAAGAATAACATCTTGTATTAGTTGAGAAATGCTAAAGCTGAATATTAAAACGCTGAGGTTATAGCTCGATTGTCAGTGTCATCATGCATCATGACATGGGATTAGCTAGTAGAAGGGTTATTGTGATTCGCGTTATAGTTCCGTCACCACTAGTCCCAAGGGGATACTTCCAACCATGTCATAACTCTGTCAAAGGTATCAAAAGGTATTATGTTGGCGATCCACGACGGGGAACCCTATCTGGGAATTGATCAGGTTCAAAGCCCGCCATGTGCCTACGAGCCACAATGGACCCGGTACTCCTCGTCATAATTTTAATATCAGCACTTCTCGGCACAGCCGCAGTCATTGAGAAAGACTGGACTGTAATTTGACATCCGTGCTTGTTGTTCCTCGCCTCTTAGACTATTCCTGGATGAGGGCATTGGACATATCGTACAACGAAGGATATGCATCAGTTACAATATTAGTATGTGTATATTAGTAAGGATTATAAAGGGGATGCTTCATCATCTCGTAGCATGGTCTGTCACGCCTTGCCGCATTAAACATGATATACTAAACGGCGACCCTCCGAAGTCCTACCAGCGCCACTTACGTTATCATACACCTTTCGGCGTCATGTCGGTTAATATATCCGTTATAACTCCTCGTGAGCTAGTAGTGTCGTGGTTGTCGTGGCTGTCGCCTTGGCCGCATCTCTTAAACTAGATGCGGCTTCTTTATCGAAAATCACGTCAAACCTCGCTCCCATAAACCACGCTAAACCAAGCTATTTGTATTTTGTTAGTTTTAACTCTGACGAACGAGACTTGCGTGGGCGTATCACGTACCATAAGACTGGAAACCAATAGAAGCACGAATGCAACAGATCCGACCAATAATAAGGCTTCCCAGAAATCATTCGAGGCAGCGTTTTGTACCTCTCCCTCCGCTTCCTGCACGGCCTGTAGCTTCTTTGCGTCTTGCGTTGGGAATAGAGTTTCAATGAATTGCTCGATCTATTCAGGTTGAGTCAGCGATGATTAGCTCTAGCGACGGGGAGGTATGGAGGTGTGGCTCACCTTGCCACAAGCTACACTTATCTCAAGGTAGTGAGGGTCTCTTGGGTCGTTCTTCTTCGCTATCCTCCTTGCATAACCCTTGAATACTTCGCAGACGACTCGCAGGTTCTGCGTTGATTGCATCATTAGGTTGCAAGCGTCACCCTTCGTTATCTTGATGTGACTATAGAAGATCTTGGGATTTTGAAAGACGAGCTCAAGGGTGGCGATAGCCATGGTCTGCGGAATTGCGACAAAGTTGAAGACGCTTTGCTCCTTGATGCCGGCCATGTAAAATAGGCATTCGTCGGCATGCTTTAAGGCGTTGAGAACCATCTCAGAACTGCACTGGAGAGCCTGTGTACGGTACTTTGGGTTAAACAAGTCATCCCAGTTATCAACATACTTGCTCCAGACGTCCTTAGGCCAGAATCTACGCTTATCTTCAAAATCCTCGTGCACATCGCGGATGATATTGGTCTTTTGTAAGAACTGACCCATACTCTCAGACAGCTCCATACGGTCGAGTAAAGCAGGGTTCGCCGTATTGCCTTGTACGAAGATGCGAGTCAGGCCTTCCCCGACCAGACCAGCGACGTAATGGCAGTATTCCTCATACTGCTCAAGCGACTTGACGCCTTCTTGGAATTCAGCGTTCACGGCGTAGTCGGCCATACCATTACCCATCTTAACGGTGATATCTTCAATGATATCATAATACTTCTTGTCGATCTTCTTTAGCTCTGCGATCACATCGTCGAAGTGAACGAGGAGCTCACGATCCTTCTCGTTAGGGCCACTTCCATTGAAGTTCCAGCCATCAATTTTCAAGTACTTGTCGAACTCGCGTAACATAGGCTCTTTTGTCTTTATCGGAATGGTCATGTCATCCTCGATGGTGTCCAATCCCCTTAGCACGAGATAAAACAGGGCGATGGGGACCAGCATTTCAGGTTGTAGCTCTTGAATGACAGCGGAAAAGCTGCGGCTAGTCAAGTTCAGAAAGTGAAAACATGATCGCAGAGTGGGAGCCTCCTTGGCGGGATCACGCTTATGAACCGGCTCATGCCAAACTTTCCTACAAGGTAAAGGTTTGGGTTAGTGAAAGGTATACTAGGGAGGATAGGTGATGAATAGGAATAGGAGCGATCTTACCATTGTACGATCGACCGTAGCTGGTTCGGGTGGAATAAGTAATACAGAACCTCGCCGAGGCCACCCATTTTTGCAGTTGGATGGATCTATTAAGCGGTATATGGGAGAATAGTGTGAATAGTGTGAGAGTAATTAAGGGGGAGGTGTCGGTGTGAATAGACCGGGTATAAAACTTTGGGGTGAGCACAACGCGATGGTGAAGGAGTGATAATGAAAGGAGAGCAGTGGTTGTTCAGGACAACATGGCGAAAGGAATTAATATTATATAGTAGACTAGATATATTGATGATCGGGACGGAAACGGCGTTTTGGTACGAAACAGAAGTGTATGTGTTTTCTAAAAAATCAAGTTTACTTTTTTACTTTTTGGGGACTGACACCATGTAGAAAATATTGCCGGGAAGAAACTAAAAAGTCCGTCCCCACATCCAATTTCGAGGACCCCAGCAATTGGGAATAGCGAATCAAAGCACGAATTTATCAGCCCACTAAGAGCAAGCGAGGCGACAAAGCTCAGGTCTGTCTGGACTTTGCTGAAAAAAAGAACTTAGCTCAGCACATCTGGTTGGAAAAACTCCACTGCGGGGTATGAGCGCTGAGTTTAGTGGATGCATACGTCGGACGTGTACCTATGTACAATACCTTAGCTGCTTAGGTACCTCCTAGGTATGCACAGGCATAAGTGCGTGGAAAATAAGAGTTACATCATTTTTTTAACTTAAAGAAACGAGGTTGTTTCAATTCTATATCTAGTTATAGTGTAATATTTATACGCGCGTGCGCTAGCACTTCAGCCATGTCCATATAAACCATGCAGGTACGCTTTTGTACATACTTATTGAGCAAGCGCGGCACACCGTTACCGTAAGCTTCCTCCACAGGGCATTGGTGCGTACTTACCTATATTCTCCAACCATTTGCTCAAGAATTACCTTACATAGTTGTACAGATCTTGGCTAGGGGAGCGGTAGATAGTGAACTCCGGACGGATTTGGTGGCTTATGAAGCGGGCGTGTTACTATGATATAAGAGGTTGAAATCCCAGAAATCGAGATTCCGTATTGGGGATAAGATTTAATGTAACACATCTTAACTACATAAAGTGGTTTAATAGTATTTAAACAACCCGTAAAAACGGAAGAGTCATCGTTGTTAATAAGGTTATTAATAAGTAATATTTAAATGCCGATATTCTCTAAAGACTTAAAACCATAACCCGTTGATAATTTGTCAAACTTGTTGGTTTATATTAGAATGTTTGCATAGTTATTTCCAATTCATAGGTATGAATATGGATTTTATGCGTGTAGATTTGTCCGAATGGAGCCTTTCCTAACGTTGCCGATCAGCCGGAAAGTTTGGGCGCACATGCCCGCGTACCGGACCCGACGTACATCACCAAGACAATTTTGCCCCTCCTACTTCGTAAAAACTCCTGAAAGCAGTAATTGTACAATTGCTAGAAGGGGTAGTGACGACCCCTAATCAGTACTGCCCGTGTGTCGTACTTGCCGTACCTATATTAACTTAATAACTTATACCGTAACTTCTAATTTTTGCAAAAAAACAAGAAGCTGCGATTAATAATTGATGAACTATAAAATTCATCATTTAACATTATCATTATTCTTTTTCCTTTTCTTAAATTCATCGTTGCGAAACCCCACTACTCCTTAATCCTCACGCTTTAAGTTCAAGGGGATTGTTCTTTTTGCCCCCCCTGTCTACGTGTCTTTTATATCAACTACGCCGACCCAGAACTTCAACGCTGAAGAATAGCATATCGGCCATGGCGACGGCCAATGGATCTAGAGAAAACAGATTCCTTATTTGGGGTGGTAGGGGATGGATTGCGGGTCATCTCGAGAAGCTTCTCAAAAGTCAAGGCAAGGAAGTCTTCAGGACGACCATCCGTATGGAAGATCGGGCGGCCGTGAAGGCAGAGTTAGATACGATCAAACCTACTCATGTACTAAACTGTGCGGGATGTACCGGCCGCCCCAACGTCGATTGGTGTGAAGATCATAAAGAGGACACGATTCGCTCGAATGTTATCGGGACGTTGAACTTGGCCGATTGCTGCTTCCTTGCTGGTATTCATTGTACCGTGTTTGCCACCGGATGCATCTACCACTACGACGACGCCCACCCGATCGGTGGTCCCGGGTTCAAGGAGACGGACCAGACGAATTTCACGGGTAGCTTCTATTCTGAGACCAAAGGCCACGTTGAGGAGGTGAGATGATAGTATCAACATACGGCTTGTTGTCTAGGAACGGTTTGCTTACACGATCCCTAGGTTATAAAATATTACGCAAACTGCTTGATCCTCCGCTTGCGTATGCCGGTGTCAGATGATCTACATCCACGTAACTTTGTCACCAAGATTAGCAAGTACGAGCGCGTGGTTGATATCCCGAACAGCAACACGATTCTAACTGACCTTCTGCCGGCATCTATCCTGTTGGCAGAACATAACGACACGGGGGTTTATAACTTCACCAACCCAGGCGCCATCAGCCATAACGAAGTATTGACGCTCTTCAGAGATATAGTACGTCCAGGCTTCACGTGGAAGAACTTCACCGTGGAGGAGCAGGCCAAGGTGATCAAGGCTGGCCGCAGCAATTGTTTGTTAGACACGGAGAAACTGGAAAAGAAGTTGAAGGAGTATGACTACTCGGTGCCTGAGGTCCACGAGGCTTATAGGCAGTGCTTTGAGAGAATGAAAGCTGCAGGGGTCAAATAAGCTTGGACTCAAGCTACCTAAACTGATTTGGGTATGCCATGTACCACATACTCTACGTTTTATCGTGTAACTGACTAATGGCGCTACGGGATGGACTTCTGGAATGGCTAGTACCTAGGTAGTTAGATGATTAGGTATGAAACTGCGCTGACTTGGACCAGTTTACATTAGAGAGAAAAGGGGGAGAGGGTGACGTTTTGTTATGCCCCTCACAAGTTTGTTAGACAAGAAATGCTAAGATTTCAAGAGACAAGTAACTAACTAGGTAACTAGTATGAGACTGGAACTATTTATAATGACAAGTTTCAAGTCGAGACTTATAACGAACTGACACAATAGTGGTGGTATATAAATGATATGTAGGTAGTTTCATAATGTAATCTGATTGAGACTGTGGGGCAGAAAGGGGACTCAAAAATCGACCCCGCCTTGGTATTAAAATGGATGTACATATCAGATGTCAGCGGCTATCTACCTACTAAGGTACTTTTGCCTCGCATCTTACTTAAAAATGTGGCGCTAGAACACTGTGCCACAAGCCCTTGTAGGTATGTAGGCTAACATTCGTCATAGGTACAAGGCATCGTAGCTGATGGTCTTTTTTTTCTTCTTTCCTTTTTCTTGGTATGAGGTATTCTTCAGTATTCCTTCGTACTTACCTACCTACATAACCTAAAGTATGTGATCGGCTATACGGAATAACTAGTGTATCCTTATCCTATCTCTCTTCCTTTTCAGACATAACTTCCTAATATCCATCTAAGCTACATCCGTACCTACATATTTCTCCTAATATTTGAACTTAACAAGTCAAGCATCCGAATCATCTCTCACTTACTATTATTTCAGCTACCTCATCTCTGTTTGAACCAAATTGCTGACTCGATAACTGCTCTCGTCAGGATTCACGCTATCCGGCGCCTTTAAAATCCACCCCGCAACCCAACACCCAATACCCAATACCCAGTACCCTAGACCTGGACCCCTCACATTTGCATTTGCATCTGTGACTGGTCAGAACAGAAAGCATGGTGGCGGTAGTAGATACATCATATTATGACGCTCTCGGCGTCCAGCCAACGGCTACCGAGCTCGAGATCAAGAAGGCATATCGCAAACTTGCTATCGTCCATCATCCAGGTACGCGCATCCAACCGCGGCCTTGTCCGCTCCTACTAAAAGATACCCCTAACTAACAGACACCGCCTAGACAAGAACCCAAATGATCCAACTGCCCACGAAAAGTTCCAGACCATCGGCGAAGCCTATCAGGTGCTTTCGGACCCCGACCTAAGGAAGGCATACGATAAATATGGCAAAGATAGTGCCAAGCCCAGCGAGGGCTTCGTCGACCCTGCCGAGTTCTTTAGTAGTATATTCGGCGGTGATGCCTTCGTCGACTGGATTGGCGAGATTAGTCTTATGAAGGATCTTACTACCACTATGGACATTACTATGGCCGGCGAAGAGGAAGGAGAGGAGGAAGGAGAGAAGGAAGGAGAGGAGACAGAATTCCCCGGTACTGAGGAAGCTATACGCGAGAGTAAAAAAGAAGCTGTCGCCGATACTCCAGGCGCTACCAGTGCGCCAGTGCCAGCGCCTGCTGTAGTCGTTGAAGAAGAACCTGAAAAGCCATCCGCTGAGGTACATCATGACGCCCCCGCGGACAAGCCACCGGTACCCTCGCGCGGCGCTTCCCCGAGCCCTAATGCTTCTGGTACATCGACACCTTCGAGACATGCGATACCCATCCGGCCCGCGCTCATGGACCGTCCGTCGGATGATACACATTTAGCGAGCCAGACAGAAGAGGAGAGAGAATTACGAAAGAAGGAAAAAAAGAAGGGATTAACCAAGGAGCAACGGGAACGGCTAGCTGCCTTTGAAAGGGAGCGCGCTAAAATTCGGCAAGAGCGTGTCGATACTCTCGCCTCCAAGCTTATCGATCGTATATCAGTATGGACGGAGACAGATAAAGGCCCTGATGTCACCAAGGCCTTCCAGGACCAGATCCGTCTCGAAGTGGAAAACCTCAAGATGGAGAGTTTCGGACTCGATATTCTACATGCCATCGGCGCCGTGTACATGTCGAAAGCCACAGCACTCCTCAAGTCGCAGAAGTTCCTTGGAATCGGGGGCTTCTTTAGCCGTATGAAGGACAAGGGAACCCTTGTCAAGGAGACCTGGAACACCATATCGTCGGCCATCGACGCTCAGCAAACCATGGAGGAAATGGCGCGTATGGAGCAGGCTGGTGGCGAGGACTGGACCGACGAGAAGAAGGTCGAGTACGAGCGTAGAGTTACTGGGAAGATCCTCACAGCCGCGTGGCGCGGTAGCAAGTTCGAGATCCAGAGCGTGCTACGTGAGGTCTGCGACAGTATTCTCCATGATAAGAAGGTACCCCTAAGTAAGCGTTTAGAGAGAGCAGAAGCGCTTGTTATTATCGCGGATATTTTTCAGAAGGTAAGCGCTAACGCCCTCTTTATGATGTCTTGGTTCATCACATTTTCGTATTCTTTATAAATCCCCTCTACTAACACCTTTCTAGGCCCAGAGAACAGAGGAGGAAGGCGAGTACATGGCATTCGAACAACTCGTAGCCGAAGCAGCTATCAAGAAGGAAAAAGAAAAGGATTCGAAGAAGAAGGGGAAAGACAAGGATAGCAAGAAGGCCGATGCACACAAGGAATAGTCGTAATAAGTCTGTCTTATTCAGGGTTGCGGACTCTAGAGATGCACTTTCTTGGAGGCGACTGGGGGCATATTCGAAATTTCATGGTTCCTGCACGATGACCTTGAAACGGCGATTCAAACCAGTGTGCATCAACCCGGCCACATTATCCAGTTGACGTCGAAATTGAATAGGGGGCAGAAAATTCGGGGAGAACTCAAGCTCTCTTAGCAGCTTATGAAGTTCCGCGGGGAGGACGGACAAGTTGATCCGGGAAAGGAGATGGAAGATATCATACAGCTCTTACGCTTCATAGACTGGTTTTAGGGAGTCTTTGGCCAGGATGGGATAAAAAGCTCCCCTTAATATTACATATGCATGCATGCGTCTCTGTGAATGGAAATATAATCCACTCCACCTCTTAGCTTCTAGTGTTTTCTCGAGGGTGTGTTGTGATATGATGGTCGGGAAATGCTTGTAATACGGTAAGAGGTTCGTTGCGTACCTAGGTAGGCGTTCTTCTTCATTGGTATTATCCACCGTTATGACACAGGGACATAAAGTCGATAGGGCGTAGAATAACGGTAACTAACGAAAAACATTCGTAAAATCTGAGCTATTAAACGCTTGTAGATATATACAACGAATCCTCATCATATCCTAGTCTTGATATGTATACGTAACTAGAGTTTACCAAGGCGAGACGTTGGGACGATGAGCTAGGACTTTAGAATACGAATGGAGTAACTAGGTTCTGAATAACGGTAGTCTATGAAGTTGAGTACCTAACCTATACGATTAATGTAGACGCCTATCCCCCTTTCCAGAAGCAACCAGGCTAGATGTAGGCATCAGAACGTCCAGGTCCGTATTGAGTCGGCGTCACTCGACATATAACAGAACTGTGATTACAAAAATCACACTAATAGAGCATAACGCTGTGCCTCGAACTGGGAAGTTTTAAATCATGACAATCCCAACCGAAGCAAAATCTGCTAGTGTATAGGAACTCCTGGTGCTAAACTATTCAATTGTTGCTATCAACCCGCCAACTTTGCTCTTTGGGAGCGTATAGGTAGCCTCGCGCACACGGCCGGGAGGAAAACAAGAAATTCCTCGGCAAAGTCGACGTCCACGTATGTACATCTCCGAGTGTAGCTCCTGATAGAACTTGCGTTCACCTCCTAGGTGTTTTTGAGACCCCATCTATTTTGGGCGTGTGTGTAAGTAAGTGCTGGCTCCTTTATTCATTATTGCTTTGGGGTATCATTGAGAGTCGAAAAAGAATATAAAAAATAGAGATCTGTCAAGTGGTGTGGAGATGGTCTATTGACTCAACGCCTGTCCGTCATAGTTTGTGGGGGTATCCATTGGTGGTAGAGTAAAGAATAAAAAAGAACGACAAAAAAGGCCGAAAGATAAGTGAATATAAGTCGCCCGGTACAAAAATGTAATATTGAGGCGCCGCAGTTGGTTGGGTTATATGCTGTGAAGAATCGTATCCAAAATAGAAGGAATCTCGTACCAGTACTGATGTGCTGTAGTTGGGGGGTATAATAATTTCCAACTCTTATCCTCCGTCGACTTGGAGTTCTATTCCGCTATCCCTATCCTGTCGTTCCGAACCGCCCCAGCTTGCTAAACTAATAGGGTCGTCTAGAAACTTTTCGTCGAATTCAATCGTATTATCAGGTAAACTGTTTGCGGTTGAAGGTCGATCCTCCTCTTCGTCTGGAGCTAATACTCGTCCACCTAGCTCCACGCCGGTGATCGGAACACGATACTCAAGTGCCTTCTTCCCTTCATTGATGAGTACCTCAGTCCAGTCAAGACATCTTCTAATACTTTGGTTGATCTTCTGAGAATCAACAAGCAATTGTTGATGCTTTGATAAGTCGAGCTGCAACCGCTCCTCATCTCGTTTTCGGTGCTTTGCGTCCCGTTCTGCGACGGTACTTGGATCAAGAGATTCGTTTAGTGAATCACTGTCTGATAACTCCTCTTCTATCTCTTTCTCTTCCTCTTCTTCGGCCTCAGACTTCTCGTCAAGATCGGAAAGGTCTATTATCCCTACTCCTTGCTCTGAGGTGTCTTCCAGTGATATTTGAGTAGAAACTGCGGTGGACGCAGTAGAAAGCCGACCCGCACGGGAAAGGCGCTGATACCTCCGCAACTCTGAAGTTTGTTTTCGCAACCGACGCTCAAGAGTTCGGTTAATGGCCTCGAGAGACGCGTTTGTGATCTGTAGGTCTTGAACTTTACGCTCACGTCTGGCGTTCGCTACGGATTCGTTCATAGGTTCTGTGGGATTGGCTGGATTGGTGGGACTTTGTAGGCCCGATGGGGCTTCTTCTGGGGATGCACACTCTTCGTTCTCGGCAAATTCATCGGCTGCTTGAATTATGGAAGCGAGTGTTAAAGGGGCCGGCGTCGGAGGTACAGTTATAGGAGGAGAGGTTTCGGGCGATACGCGAGAGCTCGTTGGCTTTGTGGTACTAGAACTATGATCTAACTTTACTAAGCTTCCCGCACGAGAATGGCCGCCGGGTCTTGATGTGCCGGTGCTGGACCGGCGAAGACCGGGGGATGGCGCTAGCTGGGGAGCGGATAATGCCGGTGGACGTCCTGACGATGGGATGTTGGCGGCCTTGGACGAAGCTTGCGAGCCCTGGGACGGGAACTTTGCCGGGGAAGCAGGCCTCTGCGCGTGAGTATGGCTACCAGCCGGGGGGTTTGTTGCCGGGCGGCTGGAAGGTGGTCTAGGAGCTGTCGATACCGTCGAACCTGAACTACGGGACACAGGAGGTGTGGGACTAGCTCGCGCCTCCGGAGTCCCATTGGCGTAGATGAATTTGCTGGAAAGGCTATCCTGCGCGTGACCGAGGACTGGTGCAAAGGGCACCGGGTGAGAGGACTTGTTCTCTACCGTATTCCCATTGGCATAGAAAATAGTCGGACCCTTCGCTTGGACCGGTTTAGAAGACGACGTTGGGCGAGGAGGTTTGACATCGCTCGCGTGAAAGAACTTGGATTCTAAATTACGGGCAACTTCTTGCTTCCCATAGCCGGTCGTGTCTGGAGATACGGAGCCAAAGGAGGCCCCTGACCTTCTCATAGCATCCCCGTCTATCCTCGGGCTCGGCAGGCCGAAGCTGGACCTGTGGTCCCAGACATCTGACCTTTCTGGATTGGGTGTACCATTCGGTGTGTTACCAGCACTTTCGACACGAGTTTGCCTCGAACCAGAGCGAGGAGTAACGTTGGTGCTAAGGTGGGATGGGAAGGATGAGTCGTCGAAGTAACTTGAACGATTAGATGGTGCTTCTCGGCTGGTATTGATCGCGCTGGGAGCATGTTGACGCCGAACCGCTGGGGTTGCTGCGGCAGATAAAGCGGGAGACTGGGTTCCTGTCTTTGATGCGATCTTAGGGGTTAGGGGATTCCTATTTACGACCCTTGCAGCAGAGGCGCTAAGTGAAGGCATTTGCGATCGGCTCGAATTTGGATTTGGGCTGGCAAGCGGAGGTGAGGATGCGTCGAAGGGCATGTTTCCTGTTCCTGGCTCCTTTAACAGGGGAATTGTAACAGGCGCTGCATTTTGGTTCCGTCTCCTTAGGGGGCCTCTGGAAGACGAGGATGAGGACGCGGACGACGAGGCGGCTGCGGCTGTTGCTGTTATGGCGGTCTTGGCAATAGTAGTGGCTGTGGTGGAGGTGGATATTATTGTTCTCGTCCCTGTCCGCGTACCGGTGCCCGTGCTCCCAACAGTCCTAGGGGGCTTACGTCCAATTGATACCAAAGAATCCGAAGATGGTGGTCGTTTTAACCCCGTCTTAGTTACGGAGTGATAGTTCGAATCCGAGGAGCGCGTATTAGTGGAGGAGGGTGGTTGAGTTGAAGATGTGTGAGGGATGAAAGTCGTGTTGTGCATCGTTAAAAGTGTTAATTACCTAAGGCAAAGGCAAGTTAGGTAGGTCGAACCCATGTCTTTTTTTCTGTCTCTCTTTCCTTCCTCCCTGAAGGTCGCAATTGCATATGATGGCCTGAACGGCGCGGTTCAGGTCTCCACTAATTTGTACTATGGTTACTGTTACTGGTAGACAAACCCTACCTTCCAACGGACTGTAGGCCACCGAACCCGTTTAGACTCCTTTCTATTGGCGGTAGACCGATACTAATTGAGTTCGCTTGTGCGACGATACTTGATACCTGCATGTACCTCTATAGGTAGCATGTGATTGTTTCTTATGAAAGCGTATATCCGAACAATTGTGGGAGATATATGAGGAGACAGAGAGAAGAAAAAAAAGAAAAAGAAACGGTAAGGAGGTGCGTTAGAAAAGAAAATCGTCTGGAATGAAAGACAAATGCTTCTGTCGAATTTGACTGGATCAACAATTTCATTGCCCACAATAAAAGGATGACGTCCCAAAACATACGTCTGGTCTCGTCTGGGCACGTCCTGGCACGTCCTCGTGTCTGATACATTTAGATCCACGCTCCTTTCCTCTTCTGAGGGTATTTACATACATACGGAATACACTAGGATTTACTAAGTATATGTTCGCATAAGTTGTGCTTGTTGTGAATGCCCCATGGCTCCCCGCAGTTTAGAGGGAATAATAAGAGTATATTAAGTAACGGGATGCGCAAACATACCCAAGTACATAATGTAAGGCGTATGCATAGGAGAGGAGCATTAAGTATAGACTTGCATATATAGGTACATTAGGTGCGCTAAGATTTGGCACATTACTGCCTGACAGCCTAACTTACATGTATCTACTTAGTTAGGTACTTTAGTATGAAAAGCGCACTAGCTCTGACAGCACTGTACCCTGTTAATTCTGGTGGGTCATCTTAACTAGGATTAAGGCTGTCAAGGCGGTGAATTCAATTGCACCACCTACCCTAGGCTCTTTCTCCCCTCTCTTCGTCTACCTATCGTCTATCGAGCGCGAGATCGGCTGAGCTGGCGGCCGGAACCGTCTGCACGACATTAACCAACAAAACTTTCGATTATCGGAGACTAGATATTTTTAGCGCCAGCAAGCTTAGGAATGAGAAAAAAAAAAATCAGCAAACACCTGATTTGTTGGTCAATCTATCTCTAGGGACAATCCTAGGTAATACATCTTGGCCTAGGTAATAGGTAATAAACCACGGGAAAAAAAGGAAGAAGTGGAAGGCGTGGTTAGGTAACGTCATCCGGCACATCGTCAGCATATCGCGACGATGGCGCTCTTGGGCCTGTCGCTAGTTTTGGCTTCGGTGATTTACGCAGCTATCTGGAGGCCGCCTTTCATCCAATCTCTTCTATCGATATGGCGCGGCGACCCTCAGATTCAACAACCGCCAACGACGCGCCGTCCCTCTCCAGCGGATATAACGGTAGAGCATGAGGAAGAGGAAGATCAGTCGGCCGCTACGACGACAACTGGTCGCCATACACCGTCGACTGCGACAACCCAAAGATCCGCTGCGGTTGCTGCTGCTGACAGGGCAGCCATGCCTCCACCTCCTAAGCTCGTAATGCATCAACCGAAGGAAACCGCAACGAATTCGCAAACCGAGTCCTCGCCATCACCGCAGACGACTCCCAGAGCCACAGCTTCAGCCCAGCTTAACGGCGATAGCATACCCTCGTTCTCCCTCTCGCCCGACCCTCCTGCTTCCGCAGCCGCCATCGCCCGCGCCGTAGAAGCTAATACCTCGCCCTCCGCCCTACCTACTTTCTCCGCGCCCTCCCCTCCTCCCGAACCACTCGCGCCAGCAAAAACCTCCATGGCACCACCCCCTCGTCCTCCAACCCTCAATAACACCGGGCCCTCCCTCCTAGGCGTGCCTCCCCGTGCCCCTATCCCTAACCGGCACCAATACGACCGGCAACCCGGAACCTCCACCCTCGCGCCGCCTCCCACGCACTCCTCGAAGCCCGCCAAGCCCTCTCGCAAAGTAACCCTCTCCCCAGGCCGCAGCCCGCTAGACTGGGCGCGTTTATCCGCCAACCCATCTGCAGACCTGCGCAACCTCGGCCCCGGGGCGCCGTACCTACGAGTGCCGCCGAGTCTGTTGCGGCGACAGACGGGACGCAAGGGCAAGGACGCGTGGACGGCGCTAGGCGGGCGCGTGTACAACATCACTCCGTATCTACCGTTCCATCCGGGTGGTGAGCCCGAGTTATTACGCGCGGCGGGGCGCGACGGGACGAAATTGTTCGGAGAGATACACCCTTGGGTTAACTACGAGACGATGCTGTCGAGTTGCCTGATCGGGCTGCTGGTTGAGGAGCACGAGGCGCAGAGTACGGGGGAGATGGAAGCCATGGACTGATCGTCTATATCTTCTAGATATGGAGAAGCTAGAATTATAAATTACTTTGTAGAACTAGAGAACGGTGGTATAAAGACTGGAGAACGGTATAGCATAGCATAGCATTGATTGTATATTACTACAGTAGAACGGTGGGCAATTGGGCAACAGCACCTTGCATTGAGTCGGGTCAGACCAGGTCGGACGGCTCTGGTATATCATGCTTAGCACATGGTAAAATTAGGTATATAAACGAGATACCCCCTTTATAGATACAATGCCATCTAGCAGAAGACAAATAGCACTTAGGAACTTAAAGATCCTTTCATCTCTTCCCGAACCTGAACCGCAATCCGTCATCGCTCTCGTCATCACTGGCGGCAACAAATCCTGTTCGAGACCTCTTTGCTAGTTGCTCTTTGGCAGGAGGTGGGGCTGCACGCTTGGATGCCCTCGATGATTGCGTCTTCTGAGCTGTACTCTGGGGCGTCGATCTAAGCAATTGCGACTGCGAGGTCTGTTGTGATGCCATACTCGTGCGTGTCCTCGATGGAGGGGCTATGACGGCGTCCTCGCTTTCGCCCTCCATGCCGTAATCCTCGTCTTCACTGCTATCCACTGGGGGGAGAATTTCTGTAGATAGCTTCTGTCTCTGGTTTCCGGCTTTCTTTGCCGGTGTATTAATGATCTGCTGATCCTCTCTCTCGCCCGTACTTTGACTTCGACTATGTGTTTGGCTTTGCTTCTTCCGTCTCCGCTGCTGGCTTTCGTCTTCAAGCCAGTAGTCATCACCGATGCCAAAACCTTTTGATTTGACTTCTTCAAGTGCTACAATAATCCTCTGTGGCGCCCGCCCTCGGGGACCCACCCGAGACTGGAACTTCTTGAAATTCTTCCGCCCGTTCCATGCGGGATCCCAGCGACCATCGGCTATGTCTTGATCCCTGGTTCGTATAGGCGGTACTTGCCGCAGTTCCATAGGCTCCTCAATATGCAAGCGCCGGATCTCTGCCAGGTCAAGGCCCTCTGGTGCCGTAGCGAGTTCTTCCCTCTCTGCCTTTGCGCGAGCTTCAGCCTCCTCTCTATGCTGTCGCGCCATGTCAAGGATATCTATCTCTTTCTTGATCTTTGGGGCCCTGACCTTGAGCTTCTGCGATTCTATCACGGGTTCTTCCGGTGTTGGCTTGCGAGGAACCGGATCTTCTCCTGCAGCAATGCGACGGCGCTTTACCTGAGCAGCTGTAGGTGCAAAATCGTCCATCGTGTCTTGGGGTTCAAGTGGTGGGGTGCGGCGCTTTCGTTGCAATTGTCGACTTGAATGAACCGTCTGTTCTAGTTCTTGTGAAGCAACATCTTGCGATACGAAAAGACCTTCTTGTGACATCTCAACAGCTTCTGCTGCGGGCGTCGAGGTAGTCGGAATTGTTTCTGGTGTATCATCATTCTCTAAATCTATGTCAAACCCCTTGAAACGACTTTTCACAGCTCCTCTCGCGCGCCTTCGAATGGGCTGTTTTTGCGGCTGGACCGGAGGTTCGTCTTTGTCTACATCCATGGTTTGTCCGTTCGAGTGTTGCGGTTCGATTTGTGACGTCTGCGGCTCCGCTTCGGCTTCGAGGGGCCGTCGTAGAACACTGGCATCATTATTAAGGATCGCATCAAGGAAATCCTTCTGGTCGATAAGTCGATGATCTAGTCTTAAAGAGACTGATCTGTAGAAATCGGCGAACCAGTCGGCATTCTGAGGAGGGCTGGGAATCCATCTGACCACGACAACGCCTTTGCCCTCGCTTCCATCCTCGAACTCTCCCATACCTTTCTCTCCTGCTACTCCTTTGACATACCTAATAAAGTCGTCTATTTGTGTTTCCCCTTCGACTACTTCGTTAAACAGTGCCTTGCCCCTCCCATTTGTTATAGGTTCTAGAAGGTTATCGTATTGCTTCCTATTGTAAAATATGAACGTATAACCATGGAATATCTCGGCGCGATCAGGATTGGGAGCAAAGGCTTCGATCGGTCTTGGCACTGCTTCGTCTCCTGGAGGCGGGACATATTGCATGGCATCTGGCCAGTTTGCGTCGAAATCGCTTTCTAACGCACTCGCTGTCGTACCATCGCTGTCGTTTCCAGGTGTTGCAGCAGCGATAATAGCATTGTAAAACCCTTCGGTAACGAGATACCGACCGTTTACTAGGGCTTGTAGGCCCTTTGGCACATTCCTCTTTTTTGATACAACGTGGGTCGTCGACTGGACGTCGTAGTGAGCAAGAAACTTAACATCAAGTTGTTCTAGGTCTTCTCGAAGCTTAGATAGAGGGTCCGCTCGGAGTTGATTTGCAGTGAAGGAGAAGCTCAGGACTACGGGAAACCAAGTAATGCTAATATAGTATCCATGATCAGCAATTTTGCATACATACTGCATCCGAGTCGAAGAACATACCGGAATTTAGGCGGGAACGTGCCCATTTGGAGGGTATTGACATCCCGGGAAAGAACGCGCATTTCGCCTTTTATCTTTTCGTCATTTATTCGCGTCCCACCTTTAGAGCCTAGGTCTTCTACTGTGATTCGTGAACGACTCGACACATTTTCCTAGTAGAAGCATCTCAGTAATCGCATACATGACTACCGAAGGAAATTGGGACGGCATACCCCATCTCCCTCGGTTACTTCGTCGACTTGTATAGTGACATGCTTCCGCGATACTCTTTCTGCTCCTTCCCCTCTGATGGCGAGCTGTCCAGCTAAGTTCGCATTAGATACCGGCGTTTGAAGTGTGAATATAGAGTAAGCACATACGTTCAGCGACTGTTCGACCAAAGAGATATCGCTTTCCTGGTCGCAGCCAAAGTCGTTTACCTGAAAGCAGCAATCGTTAGCACTTGGAAGCAGAAGACGAACATAACATGTCTTACCATCGAGAGCTTCGCCCTCGTTTTCTAGCAGCCACATAGTCGACTCAGCACCGGGCTACGAATCTCAATAGAGGTAAGTAGTGGGGTGAAGATGATGCAAGAAGCGTGAGGCTAAAAGCGTGTCGAAACGCGAAAGAGGTTCGTTGTCACGTGCAGTTAATAGATCCAGTTAACATTAAATGTTTTTGGGGAATTTACGAAGTGGTCAAAGCTGTACTTGCATCTTAGGGCGTACACTACTTAAAGGCACAGAGGCGTTTCAAATGTGTTTAATAATAAAAGTTATAAAAGTTACATAGGAGGTAGATAGGTACTTCCGTATGCCTACGTGAGGCAGGGCGGCAGGGGCAGAGATGGAAGCTACGTTGGAAGGTGTAAATCACACTGTGAGGGGTATCTAACATCTACATGGCAGTCGAGGTTTATTGTTTAATGTTCTTACGAAATACACTACTCAATATAATATTTTTAGTTCCGAAAGAGAAACATTATACAACCATCCATCGATCTACTTAACAGGATCCTAATAGAGCAAGATCAGATGCCAATATCAGCAATATCAACTTTTACATCTAAATTCGGTCACCGTATCTTGGCTGACTATCTTATACAAAAGGGGGATGTATCCAGCGATATGTCAAGCAATCGTTTTATATTAGATAAGTACTACAACCTAAGCTGAGCGTCTGGAGGATTTATGTTGCGAGTATATATAAGCGACTTTAACGCCCGTTAGAAGATTCTAAACAACTGGTAATAATCCTACGTCTTGATTATTTCGGGAACGCCCTTTAAGACTCTATACGGAAATTATGACTATAATAGAAGAATCGACATGACGTGAGCGACGAGGACATCCTCGAAGCCAGCTGAGGCTTAGGTCTCGAGAACTGAAAGGCAAGTTGTCATCAGGCCTAATATTCTAATGCTCAATCATATATAACAATTCATCTTCTCTTGTCCGAATCCAAACACTTCACTCTTCCTAGGCAGCTTCTACAATTAGGTGTTAGGGAATTGCCTCTGAAGGACTTGAAGTTACCACCCTTATCACCCCTTTTGATTGAAGTATACGATCTTATAGTCCCATATCCCATCCCCGACTTCCACAATGCGAGGGCCTTTTGGTACCTACGCCCTTGGCGCGTTCTTTGGAGGACTGCTTTTTGTGGGAGCCAAGGCACAAATGAAAGTCAGCAGCTTTGATGGCCCAGTCACCAAGGAAGAGCTGAAGTCATTCAACGACTATATCGCTACTCTGAAGCCTGCTACCGACAACAAGGGGAATCAGTGGGTGCAGGGCCATAGCGGAGAGCAGACAAAGGCAATGGGCCTTGTCTATCAGATGGCCGGACAACAAGAAACGCTCGACCAGATGCTTCGCTTCTGCGATGCTGTTTTGTCGGAGAGGAATGACCTAGCAAAGGCCCCTGTTGGCCAGCACAAGATTTGGACGGGCGGAATTGATCCTGTCTGGCCGAACGACGTTACCAAGAATCCAATCCAAACCGGCGGAGAAGAGGGTGACCCGGTTGGACACCTGGCCAACTGTGCTTACCTCATATTAAAGACTAACAAGCTTCATAATCAGAAGGTGGCCATCGGCGATCCTCATAAGTATGGCGCTACCTATATGGATCGAGCCAAGACCTATCTCAAGCAGGCCGATTTCTCGATGAGTAACCATATCTTGAAACGTTTACTAGATCTTTCAAACGGAAACAAGATGTACTTTGCCAAGGACTCGCCTTATATGGGCGGGAAACCAGTCCCGTGGAACCAGCAGATGATGTTCAACTATGCGTTCATGAATCTCTGCAGCGCACATAGGATTCTCAACGACAACCCTGAATTGCTCGGGAAGTACAAGTCGATCCTTACTGCTAGCATAGACTGGTTCTTCCACGGAGGTGGTGTGCAGGCCAAGAAGAGCAAGAAAGGCAGCACCGTCTATGACTGGGGCTATACCGTACCGAAAACGACCGGTGAGGACTCGAATCATGGCGCGCTCGACGTGGCCGGATTTTATCGTACTTACATAGACGGAAACTATGGCATCACGGCGGACCAGATGAAGCCGCTTGCCAACATGTTTGTTGATGTCATGACTCTAGGAAAGGAGAAATACGCCGGGACCGTAGACGGCAAAACCGACGGTGACGGCCATGCCAAACCCACTAAAAATATTCGCAGTGGTTATCTCTTCCTGGCCGAATTCCGGCCTGATGCTTATATGAGCATGATGTCGGCCGATTTATCGGTCGGTGGTAAAGGAACTGGAAGCGCGGATGGATTTTCCCGTTTCCTGTGGGTGAAGGATCGGCGTGCCAAAGCCAAGTAAACCAACGATGGAAAGATCGGTTAGTTATAGCTACTACTTATATGTTCTACATATTAGTGAGTGGCGTTCAGTTGGAAGAAAGTTGGGTATTACGGTCCTATTTATACTTCTAAATAAGGAAGAAATATTTATTTCGATCAACCCGGTCGACAATATAGGCTGGGTTGGTACTGTGCTTATATATATAGGTTATATCTAACGAGATCAAGATGTCTGCAATATAGTAATCTGTAACATAGTAAAAGAGAAAATACTGACTTTGTCCGTGAAACAAGGCCCCGTTACACATCTACAGTTCCTAGAGCAAGTCCTAAATGTTCCTGGGAAGTCCTAGCTACTACATATGTACTAAAGGGATCGTAAACCCTGTCATACCTTGGCATGTGTATAAACCTACCACTTTAAACTTCCGGACATCAACTTACCCTGTTTTTTCTAACGTGCGTATCTACGAGGCATTTTTATATATATCATCTAGGTACTACACAGGCTACTCTTTTTATTCCTTTAAAATTAATCATACAGACAGGGAACTTGACCTGCCGTACTGGCAGCATGCGATGGGGCTCGATGATCAAGCGCAAAGCATGCTTCATAGTAGTAATCCTCCCCTGCGCAGCAGTATACTACTGTCTAAAATTCACCTTTCGCGCCGTCGAAGAAACCCTCGATGTCGTATACACCGCTCGGCAACAGCACCGCGTCAAGACGCGCAAGCGTCCCAAATCAAAGCCTCTAGCCGTAGTTCCATCCGTATCTAAATCTAAATCTAAGGGAACACCCGCTTCTCCCCCCACCAAAACTTCCTTCCTGCACTTGCCCCCCGAGATCCGCCTCATGATATACCGCCTGGTCCTCGGCGGCCCGGCCATCATGCAGGTCCGCCCCACGTACTCGGTGCGCGGCCCCCGCCCCGACGCATGGGCGTCTAGACAGGGGATCCGCGACGACGCAGACGAGCCGAGCAAGGCGCTCCGTCTAACCATCGGTCTCGGCGGTTCGCCTCTGCGCCAACTAGTCTCGCCGCCGCGCGCCGGGTGCGTCGTCTACGGATGCGTATCACAGCTGATCTGCGGGGAAACGCACTACCTCGGCCTGACCCGGTACCGCCGCGACGAGATGGTCTACTACACGGACCTGATGCGCACTAGCCGCGTCGTGTACGTCGAGGCGTTGGATCTGCTGTACGCGGAACACACGATATCGCTGTTCGGGGTGGAGATGGCGCGGTATTTCTGCCGCAACGCTAGTCCGGAGGGCATGAAGCGCGTACGTTTTGCGCATGTGGCGCTTATCATTCCGTCTTCGAGCTGGAGTTCTCCGTTGCATAAGAGGAGTGTTAAGGATAGTATGAAACTACTGCGGGACTCGCTGCCGCATTTACAACAGTTGGATGTTGAGGTGGCGGTGGTATGGGGGCAGCCGAAAAACGCGGGACGGTTCTGGAGCTGGTTGACGGGCGATGGCGTGCTGGGGCAGTTTGGCGGGCTGGAGAAGTTCGTACTGAAGGCGTCGGCGTATGTGCCGTTTACGAGGCGGCCCTATGGGAACTGGGCGGCGTGGACGCCGCAGTATGAATTACTAGAGTCGTGGGATGATGGGGAGTATCAGGCGTTAAAGGCGAGGGTAACGAGTTTGGATGAGGCGGTGGTATCCTCTTGAATTATTGTCTGGATCTGGTGTTCTTGGTATGCATTACCCCTTGCGAATTAACAATGATACCCTTGAAGGCGCTGTATGCTGGATCATCACATTAGGGGTTTACGCTATCCATTTGATGAATTATGTTTTCATTATTTACGTAGTTGATGATTCATATATATACATGCATATCGTAATAGTCATAAACCCATTCGTAAAATGGTACATAATATCCGTAACCTCATCATCAATGGATATTCCAGCCCTTCCTCAATAGTCTTCTGGCTAAGCAAGAGGCCGTAGTTATGTATAACGTAACTACCTTTCATCGACTAATTATCCCTAAAGCACTATACGGTGTACCGTCTATCGTCACACGTATTCCCTTATTTCGTAGTTCAATAACGCCCCCTTGAATGTCTCCGACCATCACTCGACCTTCGATAATCTCTCCCGTCGGAATAATACGTCGCTGGAGGGGCTCTCGGACTCCTGCTCCTATGCTGCTCAGCGTAGACCGGCCTGGTTACACTTACGATCGACGTGCGGCGCGGACTATGATGGGAATGACGGGAGCGTGATCTATGACCATGTGTTTCCCGAGGATACCGCGTGGAGCTGTGGTGATGATGCGAAGACGGCGGCTTCTCGTTATCCGGCTCGAACGTAGTGCCCCATGCCCCTGGGTTGCGGTAGTTGATGCATGAACGGATGATCCATAGTAGGATGAGGAACCCGGCGATGGAGCCGATAACTATGCCAGCGATGGCTCCACCCGAGAGGGTATGCGATGAATCGCCGTCGGTTTGCGCGACGACCGTCGTAGTGGCCTGCTGACGAGCAGTAAGGACCTTAGAGATTACCTCCGGGAGAGTCCGTGTCGGGTTGATGTGTTCAAGCTCGCGAACTAAGACGCGACCGATAGAGAAGCCATCTGCGGCCGGTACTGGCAGAAGGGGGGCCATGATGGGGTACACTTTTGTCTCTAATTACATAGGTAATTCCCAAGGCTCAATGGTTTATACTAGGATGAACCTCGCAGTCGGGAACGTGGTGTGGACTAGGTAAGTTATAGTTTAACGTATGCGGAAACTAAAAAGGGGAGGAGTAAGACATGAGTCGTAAGAAGGAGAAGGGCAGGTTGAGTTCAAGTAGTGAAGACAACCATCTCGATTCTCGCATACAGAAGACGACAAACGATGACGCCATGGCTGCGAAAGTGTAACCTGATATGCCACCATGCTAAAGTGTGCCTGGACTAGTATGTAGTAACTAAGAAGGCTGGGATGGCATCTGCTACCTGGATAAATGGTGGTAGTGTAAGCTCATCCTTGCTCACCATTCTTCAAAGATGGAGTCGTCCTACTATGTATACCATCTTGTCATCTTTACTCTATGCGTACCTAGATAGTGCTCAGAAGTTTTGCCGAGGAGGTAGTATTTGCATTTCTTGATATGCACTTAGACTATTCTTTGGACTATTCCTTTTCCTTGCTCGTTGGCTCATTCGGCATCGCTATGGGTCCATTCGGCCCCCTCACCGTGGTGCGGCTCTTGAGCAGTCATTATGATGTAAACGCGAAGGAAGCGGGGTGAAGTAACCTGTAACCTGTTATAAGACCGATGCCAATTCTAGCGGATTTAATAAGCAGCTCGCAAATGGAATCGAATTCTTTTTCAGATAACTCCCGGGTTCGACATGTGTATATTGGATATCGTATTCGTATACGAACATGATATCATCCTACATATCACACGCAAGAGTTGATCGGGGACTGGATGATTATTTTATTTTCTGTGCATTATTAGTGGTGCGGTTTAGTTCTTTAGAGCGCTCACGGACGTACGCATACAACTAGCCGCGGTCTCAAGAATTACTTATACCGTATTCTGTCTGGAAATTCGGTATAGGTTAGCCTAGAGTGTTCCTAACGATGTGACCCTACACTGATAATATTCTGTTACCTTCGTGTTTAGATGGATTGCTCCCTCTTGACAACTTTACTCATGATAACATAGTCTGGGATAAATTCCTTGCCGAATCGTAGCTTTCTTGGTTCTGGTGATATCTCGTCCTTCTCGAATCCCAACTTCTTATAGAAGGCAAAAGCTCTCTGGTTGCTCAAAAAGC
The DNA here is from genome assembly GCF_022497035.1 of Daldinia vernicosa. Taxonomy (NCBI): domain Eukaryota; kingdom Fungi; phylum Ascomycota; class Sordariomycetes; order Xylariales; family Hypoxylaceae; genus Daldinia; species Daldinia vernicosa. The sequence goes on along the minus strand of NW_025953972.1, from coordinate 169,795 downwards.
AAGTAAGCATGACTTTCTTAATAGGGGGTGTGTTGACAGCGACGCTCTCTAGGAATCCCATTAGTGTCTTGCCTAGGCCAGTCCTATAAAATGTAAGTAGTTGGCACAGCAGGCAATGAAAATTAGTTGGTATTATACCCTTGTAACTCTGGTTTGAGATGGATCTCGTAACAGTATACAACAGGTTCCCCTTCTTCATATGTAGGCATTAAAGATGTGAAGCCGCGGACGCTTCCCACGATATCCTTCACTAGGATGTACCTTAACTCAGGGGATTTCATCTCGGCTAGCTTTTTACCCGGCTTCCACCCGACTGAAGAAGATTCATAATCGGCTCGGCTAGTCTCTTCAACTAGCTTGAAGCACGCGTCGAGGTCTTCATCACTCAAGTTACCCGACCTGGTAAGGCTGAGCTGGAACTTGTCTTGTGTCTTTGGGTTGATCCACTCAGGCCATGCAGGGTTCCTGGCGTGTATACATATGTTAATGACCGGATTTTCTCATGCATTTCTCCTTGATGAGTCTAAGGAAAATATTTACCTGGGGCATAGGTGTTCCTTAATAAAAAGCTCGTCATCCTTCCGGTTTGCTCTCTCAATAGGGTTCGTAGCGGCACGTCTGCGCTTAACATTCTGCTTAAGACTCTTCATCCTAGTCTTAAACGCTGGTACGGTCGGCGAAAATTGCAAAAACCCACAAGCTGCGTTATCATCATGCGTATAACAAGACCGAAGTAGTATTGATTCAATATTTCCTTTTCACATGTTCAGAAGTAATATTTTTGTAAGTGTTGGTGTCAAGGTACATATTACGAGTTGCAACATGGCTTATGTAAGTTGCTCGTTTAAAGCTATAAGTTTCCAGTGCCTGGAATATCTCTTATCTCCCTTATCTCGACTCTAGGCGCAGCAGGTTAATTGCATAATAATTAACAATTTATAAGTTAGCGATGCGTTATTGGAATTTCGTATCAACTCTCGATTATCAGTAACCTCCCTTCTCATGCGCCTCATTCAAGGTAGATCGAGTTTCCGCTCTGCCATTGTCGTCCGAGACTATGCAACTAGCTCACCAAAGGGCCGGCTAGGTGCAGCCCTGAGTCTGGATCATGTATGTCCATTCTTATTCTCTTGAATCTCTATGTATTTCCATCTTGACTTAAAAGCTAATGAATGTCTGCATAGTTCCTCTTACGTTCACGCGCCCTATCCCTCTATCGCAGTATAATCCGCGGTACGAGACAAATTAGTGACCCGACTACCCGCGCCGAGACACGCAATTTTGCGCGCAGAGAGTTTGAGCGGCATCGCAATGTCACGGATATAAATCATATACGCTATCTCTTATCGACCGGCAAGACGGAATGGGAGGGCATGGAGAGGTATATTGGGGGTATGTAACGTCATAATACGTAGATGTGTTTAATGGCAGCCTCCCTGTTATATAGACACCAAAGGTCGTGGCTAGTGTTGGCCAGTCTAGGTTCCGATTCGGCGCTGGTTTTATAATGGTATACTCCCTAGTCCATCTAGAACACTGTATCGTACACGCCGCGAATCGCCAATAACAAGTCTGGAATTCAGAACACCCCGAAGTATTGTATTTTTTTTGGCCCATTTATAGGATTGTCTCTCGATTTCTTTATCCTTGTCGTTGCTTATGTCTCGGGTTTGCGCTGCAGATGATATACAGATAACCACGATGTCGCTTGCCAGCCTTTCTTCTCACGACCTATCGCAATTATATGTCAGCAAATATCCATTGGAGCCTAAGTGTCTAGAGCAATATGATCGAAGGGTACAGAAAAGGGCCTCTGTTCCGGACGCCCTGCTCCCTCATTACTGACCTTGCAGTGTTCGCACCGCTTCTTGACTGAACTATGAACCTTCATGCCTCTCGTCTGCTGCTGCGTAACGGCTTGGATCGTCCTCGTTGCGTTCGTTATAGTCGGCGTAGGTCTTGCCGCCGATCGAGGGGCTAGAGCTGCTTGGGAGATGCTACGAGTGGGCTGATGTTCTCGCAGAATTTGTCGGGCTATCGGTATCCGTGTCGCGCGAAGGGACAGCGCCCGAAGCGACGATATTAGAGAAGAGGTTGCCATTTCGGAGAGGAGGGTTGGGTATCGCAATTGCTCTCTCCTAAGACCTACTGCGTTTGGGATTTGTTGATGCAAAGGTGTAAAATGTATGAATGTATGAATGTACATGCGGTACAGGGTTCAAGATGGAAAATCCGCTGTGGAATGATGTGGGGCAACTCAATGTCACGTCCACTCCTATTGGTCATTTTAAGGAATTATATTTATGCACGTATCCCATATACGTATCTAAAGACACAATCCTCAGTCTGTATGTTTATTGTTTATTACGTCGAATTCAATTAAAACGCTCCCCTTTCTATTGCGGACAAATTCAAATCTATCTTCCTTTAGGTATCATAACTTGCGTATGTCGGTTGACTTCCTTGATCTAAAAGAAATCGTCATTATACCCCCCTATCGCCGATCCCACGTATTCTCAATTTGCTAGTAGCATCTCATAGCTCCCAATTAACAACTACTGCTCGCTCCTCAAGAACGTCTTGAAAATCGAACTTTGCGTGCGATCCTCCCATGGGTACCCGATCTTCTTGAATGACTTCTCCAAGTCGGTCACTTCTGATTCGGGGCATTGTATACCCGTCAATATTTTACCTATATCACTGCCGCCGTTTCTGTACTGAAATAGACTGATGTTATATCTCAGTTGTAAAGTTCCTAAGAACTTCTCGAGGGCGCCGGGACGCTCGGGGAAGTTAAACATGTACAACCTCTCATCTGCAACGTCTGACCGGCCCCCCACAAGATAACGGATATGTGACTTGGCAAGCTCGTCACCTGACAGGTCTGTGGCCGTCATACCTGCACGGTTGATTCGGTCTATAAGGTCCTGGAGCTCTTGATCTCGTCCTGCTGCCCCACCCGTCAACGATATACCAATTAAAATGTTGGCAATCTCGTTGGTTGCATAGCGGTAGGAGAACTCCGTCACAGCATGCGGCATAACGTGGTTGATCAATTCGGCGAAAGATCCCGGCCTCTCCGGGATGCTAACATGGAGCAGGGCCTCTTTACCCTCGCCAAGAGTAGCGCGCTCAGCCACGAAGCGCAGTCTATCGAAGTTCATGTTCGCACCGCTTGTGATGGCTATGACAGAGCGATTCGGGTTGCTGGACGGATTCGCTGACACCCACTTCTTTAATCCAGCAAGAGCTAGCGCGCCTGCTGGCTCTACGATAGAACGGGACTCTTCGAACACATCTTTGATGGCAGCGCAGGTTTCGTCGGTATTCACCTCGACAATCTCGTCGATTACCTCTTGACATATCCTAAAGGTTTCTTCGCCGACTGTCCTAACCGCCGCGCCGTCGGCGAACAAGCCCACTTCCTTTAGCACCACTCGCTTGCCTTCCCGCAAGGACTGGACCATGGCATTCGCATCCTCGGCCTCGACTCCAATTATCTTAACATGTGGTGCAATACGTTTAACGTAAACGCCAATGCCTGCGATAAGGCCGCCTCCACCTACGCAACAGAATATTGCTTGGAGTTTCTGGATGTTTGTCTGCCGTAGCAGCTCCATTCCTATGGTTCCCTGTCCAGCAATGACATAAGGGTCGTCAAAGGGCGGTATGTTGATCAGGCCGTGTTGCTTTTCCAGTCTCGCGCATTCTTCTTTAGCAGCGTCGAAGTCTGGACCGTGAAGTACCACGGCACCGCCTAATCTTGAAACGTTTCTGTGCTTGATACTCGGCGTCCCCGAGGGCATTACGATAGTTGCTGGTATCTTGAGTAATCTAGCAGAGTAGGCCACTCCTTGGGCGTGATTCCCGGCACTGCAAGCAACTACACCCTTCCAGCTCTGGCTTCGATCGAGATGGGCCATCTTGTTGTAGGCGCCTCGCAGCTTGAAGCTGAAGACGGGCTGTTCATCTTCTCTCTTGAGTAAGACATTGCATTCGAGTCTGTTCGAGAGGTTCGTGGCGTGTGTGAGAGAAGTCTCTTTGCACGCTTCGTATACCCTCGAGGTAAGAATTAGGCGGAGATACTAAGAACATAGGAAACAATTATTAGTCATTCGTAGGTCAAGACAAGTAGACAAGATGAGGTGACGAAGACGAACATCAGGATGCCCATTAGGCAAGAGAAATTCCTGGGGGATGACTTCTTTTTGTCTACGCTCCGATGGCGGCGAGGGGTTTGCACTGTACTCTGTAAGAGAGAGACCTGACGGCGAAGGTGTTCGTGGTCGAAGGCTGTTAGTTCCGTCCCTGGCTCTCTCAGCCACTTCGATATCAATTGAGTCAACTGTTGTTCCAGGCATATTGGAATACTTGAATAGCAGCAACTTCTACGGTATCAACAAAACAAGGGAGAGAATGACATGATAATTATAAGAAATTCTGTCCAGCACCAAAATGATTTTAGACTTTCTGATAGTGGGGCACTCCTGTATATCGACTGATCGATTGGAGCTTACATACCTTGCAGGAGCTCTAGCGGGGTCCTACCCACCTAATCTTGATGCTTGTTGTACATAGTAGGTAGCTACCTTAATCAGGCACCGGTAGGAGCGACTATAGCCTTAAGAGCTAGCTTCTCCAGGTGCTTGCCTATAGAATCTATAGAAGTGGAAGCCTTTCTCCAAAGAATGACGGGGCTCTGGTGGCATCTTTGGTAATAGGGGAAGGTGTACTGAATCCTGTGCTTTACGACATGTACAAAGAAACTAGTCTATCTTATCGTCTTATCGCCTTATCTGACGGCACATTATGGGTCTTTACGTACTCCATGTCGAGAGTTAAACAATTGGATGCATATCATTAAACCTTCAACCTCGAATTTGCGCAAACCGGCTCAACCTAGACCGGTGTATATTTAAGTCATCCGCTGGTACGGATCCTTCGGAATCAGGCCACCGGAATTCAAGATCTAGGCAGCCAATTCGCCTGCAAAATCCGACTTCAACATGGCAGACAGATCTATGCCCTCGTCTTTCGACGATGACAGGTGCCCCTCCCCTTCACCCGCTCCTCTCCCTCTTCTTCTCTCTACCACCACACACGAACACATATCGGGGTTACTTGGTATTTAGCTTACGAAGGAGTAACTAGAGAACATAATGAAACAGGGTTCCAGAAGGTCGGCCGCAAACTGCGAGAGGAGCCTCTAATCCCGCTCGGTACGTCGTTCCCCTACACCAACCAGCACCCATTCATTCTTTCAAGCCACAGCTCAATGGACTTGAACTAAACAATTAATCATCCGGGGACCAACAGGAACCCTCCTAACTACCTTCGCCCTATACAACGCCTGGCGCGCCATGCGCCGCGGCGACCACGCCCAAGTGCAACGGATGTTCCGGGCGCGCATCGGCGCGCAAGCCTTCACAGTCATGGCCATGGTCGCGGGAGGCGCCTACTACGGCGCCGACCGGGATAAGCGCAAAGAACTAATTAAACTCGAGGCGCAGCAGCGCGCCGAGGAGCGCCACCAAAAGTGGCTGAAGGAGCTTGAGGTCCGCGACGAGGAGGACAAGCAGTTGAAGGCGGCAATGAAGCGCCGGCAGGACCGCGTACAGAAGCGGCGGGCGGAGGAGCGGGAGCGGGTTACTGTGGAGGAAGGGAAGGTGGGTGAGGGGGTTGGAGGAGAGGGGGAGAAAAAGGAGAAGAAGGATGAAGGGTCGAATGTGCTAGGTGCTCTGTCGAGTGCTGGTGGTTGGTTTGGGACGAAGAAAAGCGAGAATCCGACGACATCTGAGCAAAGTAAGGCCCAAGAGGGAGGCTCGGAAAAGAAAGCCTAAATGGGAACCGCCGGGCTGTGGCATGCATTGTGAAATTTGCAAGTGTCTATTCTCGGTTTCGGTTCTAAAGGAAATATTTTGGACTAAACCGGATCAGGACCGGAAGTCTAGGGAAGAGTATATCTAAGGGCAAAGGATTGAAAAATCATATGGGTAGGTCATCCGAAAGGAACCTACGCATACACTAAACCATTGTATATATTAGCTAGCATCACGTCTCATTGTATAAACGGCGACCCTGGAAAGGGTTGTGCAATAAACATAAAATCTGGATTTGCTTATCGCATAACTATAGCAGAAGTGACAACGATAATAAATACTGTGTAGAGATCCTAACGCTCATGCCATCCTAACGCCGTTATAGCCTATCCGTAAATCAACCCATTGACCCCCCGCTCCTATTTGTGCCGATTAGCCCAGCCATCTCCAACAGCGCACGGTCAGCAGCGATGTCTCCCGTGCCTAAGTTGACCCTCCTCCTGGATTCGGCCTCGCGGGCTTCCCATTCCCACTGCTTTCTTTGCACCTCTTCCTCTTCATTGTCACCGCAGCCCCATACTTCCATATCGACGATTTCGAAGCGCTCCTGGAAGTCGTACTTCCGGGATGGGCTGGTCGCGAATGCGCCGCCGCGGGACGAGTAGTCATGCGTGAAGACGCCATACTCGAAGCTTGAATCGATGAATAGCGACACGGGTCCCAAATTTCGTAGTGTCGCGTAACGTGACGACTGGCTTTTCCTAGGGTGCGGACAGCCAAAGCTAATCCCGGGATGGGCTGATGGTGCCTTTAAAAACGCCGCATAGTCACGGTTTAAGGTAGATGCCGGGAAGACATCATGAGTTGGCGCAAGCTGGAATAGGAGTGTATCTTCGTCTCCGAAGCACTCCCTGGGTGTATATCGCCATGGCTTCCTGACAAATGCTCCGAATACCAAGCGATCCCGGTCCGCTGGACTTCCGTTCGGGAATCTCTTGGAAGGTAGGGCATTATGAAAGACATCTTCTGATCTATAGCCACTTGGTGGGTCTGAAAGCCTGATACCGGATACTAGGAGAATCGTGGGCGCACGCCAGTTGAAGACCCTTGACTCAAAGCTGCCCATTGAGTATCCTGCCTTTCGGCCAGAGTACAGCAAGCGCAGTCGCCGGAATAGCTCGCTCCCATTGATAAAGAAGGAAAGTTGTGATATAACGCTAAGGTTTAGAATATCGTTGTTGCCTTGAAATAGGGGAGGCCGTGCTATCGCAGACGGCATGGCTCCAGGCAGACTATCTTTACGTTTTGAGAAATCGAGGTTCTTAGAAAACAGGAAGTGTTCAAACAGGGGATTAAAACCATTGAAAAGAAAAGGCAAATTTGACGGAAGAATCCTGTTGAATTGAGCGTAGGTGATGCCAGGCGACTTCTCAACATCGATAAAGGCCGACAGGATATTCTCAGCCGTTGCTCTTAAGTGTTCGAGCGCTGAGCCCGTGACCCTGTCGGCGTAGCTAGAGATATGCTCCGTCGCATCTAGTGGGGAGACCAGAAGCAGTAACATGATTAGTTTTCTGAAATTGTCTGCCGGGATCATAGCTCCGTGTGTGGTAGCGGCGTGAGAATCGCCCGTCTTGAAGGCGTCATTGATATCGAGAGAGTCAAACGCAGCTAGAACGAGCTCGTCATCCTCCGCCGTATCATCATCCAGATCATCACCAGCCTCGTCAATAGCAAAGCCGGGGGCGTGTCCATTGGAGGATGGTTGCGATAAACCTGCATCACTCTGTTCAGCGTCGATCTCGGATAGCTTCCGATCGTACACGGCCAAGCTCTTAAACAGCAATTTCCTTCTGCTGCTAGCATCTTTAGTTAAGACCTTGGTGTAGCGCTCTGTCATTATAACCACGACCATGGTCATCTGCTCGATGCCGAGTATAACTGGCGCATCACTGAGAAATGGAAATGCGCCAATATAGGTCAACATATGAAATAAGATAGGCGAGACGGCGAGGATGTCTGGTAGCTCCAGAAAGCGAGTAATGGTGTCCTCCTTAAGGTAACGCACATTTTGCTCATTATCAGCAAGGGATCTGAAGTTATCTTTAAAAGAATAGAGCTCTATTGGCTCAAAACATTTACGAGCGAACTTGTCGGCCTATTTAGTTGATGTCATGTTAGTTTTGAACGGGAGCTTTAAGATGCGGTGTAGCTGGAATATTCCTACCAGATGTGTCCTAATTTGGTCTTTAGAGGGAGGCTTGGCCTCACCTGACAGGGTTTGTCCCATGATTTCTCCTTGAAGAAAGCGAAGCCATCCCAAGGGAAGAATGCATGCGTTTGGGGATAGGTATGAAATGTATATATATGGTGAGGATGAGATGTCGGTATGCGGTCCTACCGCCTCAGCGCCTGTAGATAAAGTATTAAGTTCAGCACTAAAATCGGGCGTTCGGGAGTCCCACTCAGCTACATAGATTGGTATTGCTAGGTGAATCTACTTATAAATGGTGGGGTGATCACTGAATGCCACGCTAAAATCGTATGACGTATGGTACCTGTACTTACCTCACCTAGCTGTATACGCGTACTAAATTTATCCAAGTTCAAAGCGTCGATTCTTGACACGGCTATGCATTTTTATACCTTGGACCACTATATCATCACTCAACAGATCATTAGACCAGGAAGCTTTTTTTCAATACTTCAAGTTTAAGCGAAACATGCTCGGGGTAGTATAGCATACATGTATGAGGCAACTGATAGAGATGTTCCTTTTTCACCTCGACTCTACTATTCGAACCGAAAGAAGCAGTACCTAGCACTTAGTCCAGAGTCCTACTAGCACGTACGCAAAGACAAGATAAATTCTAAATATAATCACAATACGCACAAATCTCTCAAGGTTAACTTTATTCTGTTAATCACCTAAGCCTTGGCTCTTTGTAAGTCAGACTTGATAAAGTGTAATTATATTACAGTTCACAAAGGGCCATAGCTATCCCCCAATACTACGCATGGTCATTCGTACTATTTTCGTACAATAAGATTCATACATACAAGAAGGTCGAACGTGTCTTTGTCGCTGCTTGTAACCTATATATACTGCCGAGGTTCGAGCACGCTTGTGTGGCTTGTTTTTTGAGTACCAGTAATTAACATCAATCATTTTCGGTATATAATATCTATCACAATGCGTGTTCCTTATAGTATCATTTTCGGCTTCATCGCCGCAAGTCGGGCGTGGCCCACTCCTTTCCCTGATGGCAATCTTAATACGGACTTTGCTCCCGGGTCGAATCTCAAGAGGAATCCATCCGAGGTTATAAGTCAACTTCAACAACTAATAGAGAAGACATGTCATAATGCTTGTCTGGAACTTTTCCCTGACGAGGGAGCCAATCACGAAGCCTGTATGAGTATATGCCGTAAGTCTTCTCTTGTCCCTCCTCTAGCCACCCAGTTCTAATAACCGTTACTTAACAGATCACAAACAATCAGACTCTGATAATACCAGCCCGGGTTCGGGTATGTGAAGTCTGTGATGAGTGTTCCAATCGAACTAAGGCAGCACGTTTTGAACATCATGACACTACCGTAAACGGCAGTTAGTATTTATGACTTACAATTTAAACGTCGGATTTACATATTATTTTGGTTATATCACGGAGCATCTTCAATTAATACATTATTTGTAGCATATACAAATATCATCATGTACCTCTTAAAGATTTATATTAGTATCACATAGTGGCTTATATAAACTTGATTCTTAGGCTCGAGAGCAGGGCTTTACGACTAACTGGAGAATGGCGATAAAGACAGGATTAGGGGATATTAAAAGCGTTAGGAAGTTTCATGTAACACTGAAAAGTGCCAAGAAGTACTTAACTTACTTCAGCCACAGCAACACATCCCTGAAAGTCTAGACTTTCTTTATGCACGGTACAATACCTACCCAAGAGTCTTGGTGCCCGTGTCCCTGGAAATGCAACCCCAACTGCCCAAATAAATGGTCAGGGCAGTCAAGGTTATCTCAAACTCCACCCAACTCCACCTTCACATGCCCCCGTTTTGGCCTGTGAAGCAGACAACGTCTCAATTCACCCCGTGTGGGAAACAAGAGTGGCTAGCCACTCACTCGGGATTGTATGGGATCTAAGCCCTACATATGAGCTCATATCATGTAGTATTAAACCTAATAGTTGGCTAAAATAAACGCCAGAAAAGTAAAGAACACTAGAACACCTTTTATTTCTTCTTTTTGTTTACTTTACACCTCTTCTTGTTTTCTTGCCAACTAGTTATCTTAACAACAAGTCTCCCCAGGAGGGTTTACTTTCCAATCACCGTGCGTCTCAAATAAACAATACGATATTTACCTAGGGAATAGAATCAATCTGCTCGGTCGGATATAATACCTATATACAATAAAGCAACGAAATATTAACCATGTCTCTAACCATCGCCCCTGTTAACTGTGAGGACAAGAGAGACGAGCAACATCATAAATCAGCATGGCTTCAATTCATGAAGGTACGACTCTAGGTTCCTATTCTGTTTACTGAATTGTCTCGCTGATTCTTTCTTTCTAGTCCGTCGCAACGTTTAGAGGAGATCTCACGTCATTGACAGCGCCGCCTTTCCTGCTTGCTCCTCGGTCTATAGTCGAATACAGTGCATACTGGGCTGAGCATCCGCGTCTTCTTGTATCTCCCGCAAGAGAAGAGTGTCCCAAAAGAAGGGCCGTACTAGTTCTTCAGTGGTTTCTGAGCACTCTGAAGCACCAGCATGCAAGCAAGGACGAAAATGGCAAAAGGAAGAAGCTGAAGCCCTTGAACCCATTTTTAGGGGAGATATTCTTAGGCAAATGGTTAGATGATGCCGGAACGACACATCTAGTAACCGAGCAAGTCAGCCATCACCCTCCAGCAACTGCGTTCCGAATCTGGAACGATGCGCATGGCGTCAGAGTAAGAAACCTCTAGTCTTTAATTAGATAACTCGTTCTTTTTTGATACCCTGCTGACCTATATCTAGCTTGAGGGCCATGTCTCACCGAAAGCCTACTTTTCGTCCACGATAAATATAGAACGACACGGATATAGTGTCTTACACATCGACAAGTACAACGAAGACCATTGGATTACGATGCCAAAAGTCCATGTCGAAGGGATTGTCACTTTCCAAATAGCCCCTGAGCTCAGTGGCGTCTCTTATATCCGTAGCTCTTCGGGCTATACGACACGCGTCAACTATTCTTCTAAAGGCTGGATAAAGGGCAAAAGCAACTCATTTACCGCCACTATATACCCGGACAACGATGAAAGCAACCCCCTATTTATCGTAGAGGGCCGATGGAACGATTCATACACCATTAAAGATGGCAAAGGGAAGGTCATGGAAACTGTTGATCTGACATCGCTGCGGAGGACACCACTACAAGTCGCTCCACTCGAATCGCAACACCCCCTTGAATCTAGACGAGCGTGGAAACCTGTTGTCGACGCTATCAATGCAAACGATATCTTCACGACTGGGCACGAGAAGAGCAGGATTGAGAACGCGCAGCGCGCGCTACGGAAAATGGAAAAGGATGCGGGCGAAACATGGGCGAGGCGGTACTTCACCCAAGTCGAGGAAGATCCTATAGCGGAAAAGCTTTCAGTCAAGAGTAAATCCGCACCGGCTGATGGGCCTAACCGCATGATCTGGAAATTTGATGACGAAAAGTTCAAGAGGATTGCAGAGAACCAGCAAAATGGTATTAAGAGTCCCGTCCGTTCTCGATTTGACTCTGGGGTTGGATTCTTGGAGATAGAAGCGGTATAGATTTGGGCTACAGCAACCATCGGGAGGCTATATTCATAGGAGTTTTAGCGTATTATTTTAGTGACGACTGCGTTGGTATAAGGAAGGCTTCTTGACACTCGCTGGCGGTTTGGGTAAATAGGCGGGATTTTTTAAAACACCCACGTCTGACTGGACAGACTAGTGTTGAGTTGTACAATATATTATTTTATTCAATTCTTTATGAAGACTCAACGACGAGCTCAGCGTGTTTAGATGACCTCATTTTCTTATAAGAACCATCTAAACTCTTCAACTTTAGGACCGTCTCTCAGCTGCAACGTTGGTACGTCTTTCGCGGTGAGATTCACTCCCTGCCGGCGGTTGCGGCTTTTATTATCCCAAAGCACTTTAACAATATGTCAGTACTGGTTACCTCAGGCGAGAATTTCAAGGGTTCAGATATATCTCTGGATCCCCTGCATAAACTTTGAAAATCAACAGAGAAACATATGACTTACTGTATAGACCTAGGGATCCAGCAACAAGACATCCAGTAGCACCAAAAGACGCGGTGGTGATTAAAGCAGGTAAGTACTTGGGCGCATCTTTCTCCTGGAATACGTAACTAGATACTAGCCCCATAAGATTCGCCAGGGGGACTCCGACCGAGGTCAACGTTAGACGTTCACCCTCGTGCGCCACATTGTTATTATACCACTGTCAAGGAAGTTAGATATCTGAGAATTGGGATGTAAAATCCAGCCAAGGTTTGGCCAAACTTATTCGGTGGCTCGAGAAATAACTTACAGTACTTAATAGGACAGATGGTGCAGACGTCCCCCAGCACATCATGAACGTCGCAAAGTAGGCCACCCGTATCTGCGCATGAACGTCTGATATCGAAGCGTATATAATAAATCCGATGAACGTAAACGCGAAGCCGAGGCATACGAAGGGGAACCGGATTCGCAAGCCATCAGATGTAAAGGCCAACACTAGTAACATAACCGCGCCCTATAAGCACATTAGAAAAGGTGCGTATATTAACTAGGGAGCTTGGACGACTCGTTCTCACTGTGACATTCGGCGCAACGGTATATAGATTGACCGTAACTGTATCGTTAACCAATCCCTGCACAATCTGAGGCAAGAATATATTTACTGATTGCAGGGGTACACCGAGACATATCTCAGTGATTAGGAAGCCGTAGGTCGTCGGCCTCTTGAATATTTTTAGAGAATCCCTCAGGACGAACTTCTCATTAACGATAGAAGAACTATCGATCTGTATCCGCCGGTACGCCAGCGCCTTCTCCTCCTCGTTCAGAAACCGGGCCTCGGCGGCGGAACGGGGCAGATAGAAGAAAGCAAATATCGAAAAACACACCGTGACACTGCCCTCGACGATGAAAAGCCATCGCCAGGGGTGATCTACGAGCGTTGACTTGATCTGGAAGACGCCGAAAGCAAGCAACCCGCTAAAAGCATTGGCAATATTAGACGCAGCGTAGAAGATGGCAAGACGACGCGCGAGCTCGCCGCGCCGGTAGAAAGTCGTCAGGTAGTAGATGACAAGCGGGAAGAAACCCGACTCCGCCATGCCCAGAAACCATCGCAGAGCAAACACGCCGCCGAAGTTTTTCGTCGCCGCGGTGAGCAGCGTGAGAGAGCCGAAGCAGAACATCAGAACGGGGAGGACGAGGGCCGGACCGTATTTCTTGCCTAGCATGGCTAGTGGCGGTGCGAAAAGGACGTAGGGGACGAAGAATATCCCGACGATCTGGTTGTACTGCCCCTCTTTGAAGTTTAGGTCTGCGATTGGGATGGGTAAGATGGATGCATGGAAGAGATGAGTTGGCTTTGGTTTGCTTACCTTTGGATAGACCGGCGGTTTGCGCGTTTCCTAGGTTGCCTTTATCGAGGGCGTTGAATAGATACTTGGAGAGATTGTTAGAGTAACTAAGGGATTTGCGACGGTTGCTTCCAAGAACTTACCATGATAGCTAGAATCGGCAGCAAACGGAGATCGAACTTGCGACAGAGTGCCCTCTCGGCGTTAGGGTCAATGAGGTCCGCCGTCGTCTCGGAGAAAACCGCATGACTTTCGACATCGTTGCTATTCCTATTGCTTGAGACGATATCCTTTTTTATCCCAGCTGAGTCCGACTTTGCGAGGCCGACGAACTTATCACCTGCCATGGTGAAGCGGTGGCGCAACTACAACTAGAGACCTGTGGAACAGGAGATTCGAAGAAGGCGGGCTCTGGAATGTAGATATATCATAAGCAGTGGGAAGTTTATGGAGCTGAGTTTCGACAGGTCATATTAAAGAACAAAGGATGTTGATCCTGGTTGTTGATCATGGATGTTGATTACGGATGTATGTACAATAGCCGAGCTGTCTACCTTCCATCGCATGATAACCACCCAATCCGTCCTTGTCGGTTCGGCGCTGACGACGAATCTTCTTTCCATTTCAAGGTAACACTAACCGTCGTTATCTAAACTCTGGGGGAGATAAACGAGATAAAATGAGATGTAAGTAGGTAATCCGTAGATAGTGTACCTTAGCAGATCCTACCACGCTGGGATTAGAGGATAACCATATCCCTGTCCAAGCTGATACGGGGTTTTGCAGGTTGGGCTGGTTGGTTTGATAAGATTGGTAATGTTAGACAATGAAGTGGAAGTGGTAGAAGAAAAGGATAGGTATGCAGAGCTTGTTTACAGGCTGCATATATGATATGTCGAACCGATATATTAGTTATCTAGTTCGAGATACTATGTACTTAGCCCTAACGGAGAGAAGCCTTACCTCATAGTTAATATAATACATGCATACGTATGTGGTGGGGGGTTCATCTTGGGGTACCTATCATGGAGTTGATGGGGTTCGGTGGGGGGGTTTAGGTATAAGATATCCATTACATTACGAATCTTATCCTCTTACATCTTTGCTTTCCCTTTCAACTACCCACTTGGATACATCCAGGAATATGTTAACCATGAATGTAAGTCATGTGCCAGGTACTGTTCTGTTTGGCTGCATCAGTGCATACATCTAAGTGCGTTATGTATGTACCGTATACAGCAAGTCACAATGTCCGAAGAACGCCGATATGGGGTACAGGTGGTAAAGTAACCCTTCCCCTCTCGGCTTGCATTGAATATTTAGGTAAACTTATGTATGTTGGGCTTGCTTGAACCATCTTTTACGTCTAGGAAGTTCCAAGCGACACGAACTCGAAACTATTAACCTGCAGAAAGATACCTCGGTAAACGGTAAACAACCTACATCAATAGTAATAGTAATCTTTCGAACGAACAAGGTATACGCCATACGCCATGGCCGAAAAGACTCCCGTTCTTACGGACAAGGCACCAAAGCCCTTAGCCGGAATTTATAGCCAGGCCATCAAGGCCAACGGCTTTGTGTTCGTTTCTGGGGCGGTTCCCATGGACGCCGCGACGGGCAAAATAGTCGACGGCGATATTCAAGCTCACACTGTAAGTCAGAGCACCGACCTCATCCCCCGTGAAACTCCGCTAATGGAGTACCATTCATATAATAGCACCAATGTATCAAGAACCTTGGTGCCATCCTTGAAGCTTCCGGCTCCGACCTCAACAAGGTTGTAAAAGTCAACGTCTTCCTCTCCGACATGGACAACTTCGCGGCCATGAACGAAATCTACAGTCAATATTGGGGTGAAGTAAAGCCTTGCAGAACGTAAGTGACGGTTCCATCAGACCACACCCAAAGAAGGGTATATTTACAGGAGCTAATTGCTCGTAGATGTGTTGCCGTTAAGACGCTACCACTCAATGTGGACGTCGAGATTGAGTGCACCGCAACTTACTGAACAGGGGTTTTTTTTAACATAGTAAAGCGATTGAGTGCTAGGTGAACATAGCAAGTATTACGGTGTCACTTGAACTGGAGGGGGGGTAAAAATACCCAAGTCATGTATGTCTTAGTTTAATTACAAGACTTTTCTCAGCACACAGAAATATCAATCAGTAACATTTACAAGTATTACATCTTACATCTACCTATTGTTCCTATGATAGGTAATCAAATATAAGTAACCCAACCTTTACATCTTCATCTGTCACACCATAGCCCTCTCACACTATAGTTGGCGTTAAACAAGTTCAGTTTTGAACTGAGAAGCTAGCCCAAACCACATGAACTCAGAATGGATCGTCTAACATTTTGAATGACTACCCAATGTATTGATACATCCATGAATCTAGGTACTTCTCATAAAGACAATCGTGAGACATAGCGCATCGCTTATTTTATTTAGGCACAGAATCCGGTTCCGGGTACATTGCTTCCCTAAGCGCGTCACAAAAATATGTAATCGCTTCCTTTCCAGCGTCCAAGACACCATCCATAGCAATAAAGGGGTGTGGCTGGCCAGCCATGGTATGAACGTCAGCCTTTACGCCCGCATTGCGCAGTTTATCTCCAAACTGTCGCCCTTCATCTCTTAACACGTCTAGTTCGCCAACAACGATAACGGCGGGCGGAAGTTTCGACCAGTCCCCCTCCCATAGAAGTGGACTCGCTTCGGGGTGAGACCAGTCTGACCGGTTGGGCAGGTAGTGTTCTCGGTACCAGAGCATCTTGGGAGCAGGGAGGGCCGGGGTATGCTGGTTTTCCCTCCACGATGCGTTGTTGTGTACATCTGCCGTATTGTCCGTCACCGGGACCGAAAGCAACTGTAAGGAGAACTTGAAACTGCCTAGGGTGGCGGCACGTTGACACATGATCGCAGCCAGGTTTCCGCCCGCAGAAGAGCCTCCAGTAGCAAGCTTGGTAGTATCTAGTTGTAAAGCTTCTTTCCCTTGGCCTAGAGCCCACAGCACAGCTTCCCAGCAGTCGTCCACTGCAGCGGGAAAGGGGTCTTCGGGGGCAAGTCTTAGGAGGGAGCATTAGCATTTCCTTGTTCAAGTTATTACAGGATAAAAGGGTACTGACCTGTAGTCCACGGCGATGACAACGCACTTGCTACGGGCGCAGAGATTTGTTGCGATTACATTTTCTGTGTCGATAGTTCCTAAAACCCAACCGCCGCCGTGAAAGTAAAGACAAACAGGCCATCCATCGACGGGCTTGGATCCATTGGGTGTGAAAGCTCGAATTCTGACATCCGGGCCGGTGGTCTCCTGCCGCGAAATACTATAGTCCTTTGTCTGGGCCACGGGGGCAAGGGGCCCAGCACCTGGGATTAGAGTGCCGCTTGCCCGCGAAGCTTCTATGGGCTGCAAGTGAACTTGCTGGTTCTTGATAATATGCCTGTTGTAGAAAGCCTCGTACTGAGGGTTGATGCGGTGTACTATAGAAGGATGAAGAGGATAAGGGGGTTCGGGATGGTCCCCTCTGTTTACTCTTTGTTCAACACTCATAGTAAGTGCTTTTAAGGGGTACGAGACGTATTAAGAGTTGAAGTGTATATTCTATAATGACACAGCAATACTGAATGTATAAACTACGAACCTAAAGCTCTATGAAGGGGGGATTGAGATCAGTCCGCCATACCAGTGAGTTCGCACTAGCTCTTATACTCCATCCTGCCGAGAAGCTATTGTGTACCTAAGCTAGGGTTAGTCTTATCGGTTATTATAAGCGCGGCCAACTCAAGATCGTCAGATTATCATGCAGCTCGATGTGTTCTAAGTCGCTTTCTCTGACCCAGATACACAATGATATCAAAAATTCCGATACCGCCACTGGCTGTAGTAATAATCCAACTATCGCTGCCGGCTTGTGACACAACCGTGGCCATCCTCTTACCAGAACCGAAAAGGTTCGGCGTTGGGCAAACCTTACAGGACTAATCCCCGACTCGCTCCCTTTGCAGCTCTCAGGGTCCAACCTACATTTATTCGGTCCACCTAAAGTTGACATCATGGCCAACCGGGAGCCCACCCATCTTTCCCCTCTGCATAGAATGTGCATAGCTATGAACATAGGTTTGTCTAGGCTTTCCCCAATGTAACCTACTAGAAGGACAAAGAACCCCAACTGGTCAAATCGGGGACAACGTAGGAGTTTTAGGTGGGGGTCAAGCGTCACCGCTCGCTAACTCAACTCCTATCATGAAAAGGAGGTCCACAGAATTAACTCGTACTCCGGGTCAGTGGAAATGGTGCAAACGAATAAAATTATAGGTTGTATATCGCACGTCATGAAACCCGGGAATAGTGATTAGTTCTGTCGTATAGGATGTTCCGGTAGCGGCGCAGGGCCGTGATATCGATAGCTTCTAGGAACGCAGTCCGGGGCCCGGGGTCACGTACGCTTCTCATGCTCCGATATATCAAGCAGGGGGAACCGACGTGCGTAAATAGTCGTCGTTATCGGAATAGTAGGAAGCGTTAGTCTATTCTCGGCTAGGTTACGGGTCTATTTGACTCACGGGAATTCCGATTGGCAAATGTAATCACACCAATTCCTCGAAGTTTTTACATGTAGAAAGTGTATAGAAAGTGTGCTTCTGTGCTGCAGTATTGGGAGTTTATAACCTCCTTTCCCCTTTCATGCCAGGTATTTCATTTAAATGAACTCAGTCGTCTACTCCGGTCAATTTTGGAGCTACCTCTATATAAGTTGCGCAAATTGCCTCCTATAATGATAGTCTCTGGCATTTCAAATTAACTAGTTCATAGGAAAAGTCAAAGTGTGAGATGAGATATTTATAAAAAAGGCGCCCTAGATGGCCGCTGGTCTCCTTCGCTGGAGTTTATAGCTCGTGTCACGAGGTCGAGCAAGCATAGAGACAACTGCATTGTTATCCAAGGAACTCTAAACCTGGCTGCGGAAGCTTGTGACTATATATACTGGAAGCATCCTTTATTCTAGATGTTTCACATAGAATTCCAACGCCTTGCAGAGAAACGAAGTTATTTTCATGCTTTTAAGTTCACATTGTAGGCAACAGAAAACAGTTCTATACTTTTACGAATGAAAGCCCAGAATATGGTATAACACTCAGGGCCTACTATCACGTTATATTTTCTAGAGCTCGAGCTTTGTTCGTAATCGAGTAGGTTTGACAACGTTATATAATCTATATATGAACCGCTATCCCCGAGGAGAGATGACTTGCTGTAACTTACTGCTGGTTATAGTCGGGTGGACAGCTCACAATATATATATATCAAAGAGAATTTCTATATAAAGGAACACAAAGGGGGGTATAAGCGTTTTGAGGAGAGCATTGATAGCCTATATAGTACAGAGCTCACTCTGACGTGAAACTGCAAAAGCGTGTGGTGGGATGGTACATTTATAATTTGCCATTGGCCATTGTTTAGGGTTTAAATCTAATGGCATCCATAATATTTCACCTTACCATCGTCTACAAGGAAGACTCAACTATAATGTGTGGAGATCTAAGTGCTTAATGTGGGTTAATTTAGAAGTTCAAGTGTAGAGCTGTTTGATTTAGATATACTAGGTCAGCTTTATAGACGGTTCGTTCAGTAGACAATCTTGAGTGTTTATAGCAACTTGGATCTGCAGTGTTTATCTACTTTGATTTTCTTTTCACTACCTGTGACCAAGATTAGACTAGAGGTTACCCCCCCGGGCAACACAAAAGCCTAAGGTTTACACTACACCATATTTTTATATTATTTTTATTATTTTTATAATTATTATTATTATATTAACAACCTACCCCCTATTAAACTAGAGGGCACCCTTTATTAAGATAATAATCCGTCCCTTACGAATATATAGATGCGTATCTCCCTCGAGACCGCATCTATCTCGATCTTACGATCATGCATCATTAAATACAAGAAAGTCTCTTACTGCATTATATCTTTTCTTTTGCCTCCTTTAATCCGTACGTATAATATAGACTAAACCTTATCTACCAACACCCCTATAATAGCCCAAATTTACTACTATTATACGGCTAGATAATACTCTCAATACCCTCAAAACCTAAGTAATAAAAAAGCCTTAAACAAATGCATAAACTTATTCTTTTCATAGGTATTTATTACTTTATAAGGCAGGAAAATTATCTATAAGGTAATAAGGCATATATCCCAAATAAGAAATTTTTACTCGCATTTAACACAACATCCTAAGGTAAACCTTAGGCATAGATATACAATTAATGGAATAATAAAGAATAGATGTATGTTGCAATATGATGAAAGACACATCTGGTGTACTTAAGGAGGGTAGAACGCAACTTAGGTAGACTAAATAATCAACTAAGACTGCTCTCACTACCTATTTGTATTAGGTTATACAATTCTATAAATCGATTCTTTAACCTTGACTAAAGTGGTAAACGTCGATATCTCTATATTCATTTCATCTTCTTATTAGGTGACTTAAAGTTGCTTGAGGGAGCGGGAGTGTTATGAGTTTATGCTCGATGCCTTTAAGTGCCAACTGGACACGGTGCACCTTTATTTAGATCTGATTGGCGAAGTTCTTTGGACCATTCTTAAAGGGTATATATTGGGTCTTTTCGAAGTCTTGATTTGTGAATAGTGTATAAGAGGACATTGATTTATCGTGAACTATTCAATTTTGAGTAATAGGGCATACCTTACATATTTTACTATATTAGCTAACTATCCCTTTCTGATCGTAGTTTTCTACAGAGTGGATAGCTATGTGTTTCATAGTGCTGTAATAGTATTAGAAAATACACTAAGGAGCAAACAGGACTACTCGAGCTTAGGGGCGGTGAGGCTTTATTAGTGCTATGGCCCTATATTCAATGCTACTACATATTGTGTTGTTGGCAGCATCACAATTATAAAGTAGAGTTTCTCATTCCTCGCTTCTCTCAAAATGCAAACAATAATAAACTACTCAAGTTGGCAGTAAACAAAATATAAACAAAATAGCGTTACATAAATATAGGGCACAATTTGTCTACTATGTACCTAAACGAACGTATCATGAGAGTGCATCGTACGCTACGTCACTCGTGGGTGGCGCTAATGTAAGGTTGTTTTGGTGGGCTGTGCGGGGCATTGGAGGTGGCCTACTGCCTACCAGCTACCCGTTGCTATGTCATCGGCGCCTGACGCTTTCAGCTGATTGAACCATTTTCTGTTTCATTGTTTACAGCAGACAGGTACCTGTACACTAGCATACACTAGCTACATGTATGCAGCTAATACGTGAGTTAAAGGTCTCCCCACATGATATAAGCCCCTTGTTCCTTGCCGTTCCTTGTCGAACGATAGATCCAAACTCTTTATTGTTGTCTTCATCAAATCTTATTGTTTTAGGCTCGCAAAGGTCGACAGCTTAAGACAAGCTCGAAATTACCTTACCTTACCTACCTCCTACCTCTCTATATCCTACCGTAAACAATAAAATAGACAGCATGGCCGACGAAAACAAGGAGCAGCAGCAGCCTTCAGTCGACGAGACTCCCATTTCCCCTATTCGCCCGAACGGTGAGAGGAGGAACTCACTCGAACAACACTTGAAGCAGCGTCCTGACCGCTCCGAGCTTATCGAGAGTACGATAATTACCATCGCCTACACGTCATGTATAAAACTGACACAGCCTTCTCTTCAATAGGGAATATCTTGCCTGCTTCGAATGTCGCCCCTGGCCTCCAGGAAAAGCAGAGGGAGGTGAGTATTTATATATGCCCTTCTTACCTTTCAAGACGTTCACAGAAGCGAAAAAAAAAAAAAAAAATAACTAACTGCGAGCTCGAAAATGTAGCTCGCAAGACACATGCGCGCCGACTCGCTCAACGACAAGATCTCCCACCGACCTCCTCCTGAGAAACTAATTAAGGATGGTGTACTTCACGAAGACCCCCGATCGCCCGAGGAGAAATACCAAGAGGCCATCGAGGAGGAATATGCCAAACGCGAGGGCGGTGCTTAAATGAATGAAACGGGTTTGCTGGTCGTGATACTCCTGGATTGCTATGATGATTTGATAAATGCTATCGGTTGATATCGAGTACTATATGGGTGGAAGCTTGCTGTGAATTCATGTGAAATCTAATAAAATATAACCACAAATATATTATTATGCGAGATGGAAACACTTGACGTTTTATTTAAGCTAATCTACCTGATCTAAAAATGTATGGCGTTTCTTGGGCTGATCATGGCATCATCTCACCCGTCTTGTAGCTGAGACTTTCCCATATAGTCAGGTATGACGGACTGCTCTATACTTGAAGAAACCTAGAAAAGCAAATAAATCCGCCAGTAACCTGTCCATACGTCGTAGTGTATTCGACGGGGTGGATCAAGCCTCCAAGCCCAACTCCAAGACCAGGACCAAGACCAAGCTCAGATAATACCCCCACTTCCCCGACTTCCTTTCCCAGGACGCCGCAATTCGGCAATTCCACCATTAAGAAAGCGGGATTCCGGTCCGGGTTGATGAGCCAATGTAACACTCGGTCCTCAAGCAGCCGAAAGCTCCATGCTAGCGCTGGGGAATGCTCCCTGCATCACGGACTGGGCTTCGTTGTGCCCGGATCTTGGGAACGGGGACGAGTTCCGATAGGCACGCATATGGCGAGTGGCCGGGTTGCCCCGGATCGTCGTTTGTGCCGGCATTATACGAGACGCAGGTCCAAGGTGCATCTCCGCACGCCATGGAGTCCTCGGTCTTATTAGAGGATGTGTTGTATTCTACTGTGTATATAAAGATAAGAATTAATATATATATATAATGGGATTTTGAAGGTGCGGTTAGACTGTGAGGTGATCTTAGATAGCGCGTTGTACAATCATCGTCCCTCGTTGACACGATGCATCTAAAACTATCCGTGTTAGCTAGCACCTTTGCGTGCGCGGCCTCTTTAGCTGCTGCTATTGATATCTCCGTAAATTCGACTGGCGGGAACGCTACTAACGGTCACCAATATGGCTTCCTGCACGAAGTAAGTGATACATATACTCGCTAACTCTTAAAGTAAGGGATATAATACTCAGCATATTCAACTAGGACATCAACAACTCGGGCGACGGCGGCCTCTATGCCGAGCTAATCCGCAACCGAGCCTTCCAGATCAGTGAACGCTTCCCAGCTTCACTCGACGGATGGCATTCCGTCAACGGCACCAAGCTATCGTTGAAAAACCTCAGCACGCCGCTATCTGACGTCCTGGTCACGTCCCTAAACGTTGCCGCTCCCAAGGGACAGGGCCAGGTAGGATTTCTAAATGACGGGTACTGGGGTATAGACGTCAAGGCTGGCAGGAAATATAGCGGTTCGTTCTGGGTCAAGGGCGCATATTCCGGCCAATTTACTGCCTCGCTGCAGTCGAATATCACGGGCCAGACTTTTGGGAGCGTGAAAGTCGAATCCCAGTCTACTGCTGATAAGTGGACGGAACATAACTTCGAGTTGACTGCCTCGGGAGACGCGCCGAATTCTAATAATACTTTTGCCATCACCTTTGATGCCTCGGTAAGTAGCTCATCAAGGTTATGAAGTAGGTATTGCTGGTCTAATAGATATATGTCTTATAGGGCGCGGAGGCAGGGTCGCTTGACTTCAATCTCATCAGTCTCTTCCCTCCCACATTCAAAGGACGGCAAAATGGGATGCGTGTCGATATAGCTGAGGCATTGGAACAACTTCACCCTACCCTCTTCCGTATTCCGGGTGGCAATAGTGAGTCGTTTTTATTCGTGCGATTTCCGAATTCTAGGTATAGCCTTGATAACTGACTGACTATACTTGTACCCTGCAGTGCTTGAAGGCTTGACAAACAGGACATGGTGGGACTGGAAGAACACACTTGGTCCCCTGAAGAACCGGCCTGGCTTCACAGGGGTATGGGGATACCAGCAAACCAACGGCTTAGGGTTACTTGAATACCTAGAATTCGCGGAAGACTTGGGGATGGATGTTGGTAGGTTTTCATCCCTACCCTTATACCTCGGACTAGGCAATATCTGACTTAGTGACGATAGTCCTTGGCGTCTATGACGGCCTCTCCCTCAACGGGGACATCACACCACAGGCCGACCTACAATTCTTCATCGACGATGCCCTCGACCAAATCGAATTTATCCGCGGACCCGCGGACTCCAAATGGGGTTCCGTCCGCGCGCAGCTAGGGCACTCGGAGCCCTGGAAGCTAGAATACGTAGAGATCGGCAACGAAGACTGGCTTTCCGGGGCGCCGGAGGGCTGGGACACGTTCAAGGAGTACCGATTCCCGCTGTTCCTCGAGGCCATTAACAAGGCGTACCCAGATATCCAAGTTATATCCTCGGGCTCGGTTTATGATGGATACGACATTCCGGCACCGGGAGCCGGCGACTACCACGTGTATGCTGAGCCGGACACGCTTGTCGCTGAGTTTTCGAAGTTTGATAATGTGAAGCAACCGCATATTATTGGCGAGATGGCGGCGATCCATCCGAATGGTGGTTCTGGCTGGAATGGGCCGCAACAACCGTTCCCCTGGTAAACATAATTCTATTGAACTCATTAAATCTTTTTTTTTCCTTTTCCGTAATTCTTCAGGCGTCGCTTGAATATTACGACTACGTTGGCCGTAGGGCTTGGATATATGCTAACTCGAAGCTTCGTATAGGTGGGGAGGCGCCATTGGTGAAGCAGTGTCACTCATCGGCTACGAGCGCAATGCGGACAGAATCATTGGAGCGGCATATGTAAGTTACAGTTTCATGAGTTTCTTAAAGTCGGGGGCATTTGAATAGCTCGAACTAATAATGCCATAGGCACCGATCATTCGAAACAGTACGTAAAAGTCATCACTTATACCTCTTCTTGGCGTGAGGAAGACCTTATTGGTCTCGATGGTATGGTCTATTTCAAACGAACATTATTGATCTTTATGTGGTAGTGAACCGCTGGCAGTGGGAAATCACGGCAATCCAGTTTACTGCTGACAATGTTACTCGATCTACGTCCTGGTACGTATGGGAAGTAAGTTATACCATTATATCCGAAGCTCTGGGATACATGTTTATACCACTTGCGAATAGCTTATGGCTGCTCATCCCCTGACAGAGACGCTACCGGCAACCTCGCAGTTTGATCCTCTCTACTACGTGGCTGGAAAGAACAATAAAACAGGAGGTCAAATTTTCAAAGCAGCAGTCTATAACTCAACAGACGGTGCTGATGTCCCTGTCAAACTATCTTTCGAGGGTGTTAAACAGGGAACGACTGCTGAGTTAACTATATTAACGGGACCGAAAGATCCGTATGGTGTTAATGATCCAGCCACTGGTATTAATGTTGTTAAGACTAGTAAGAAGACGATTCAATCAGATGAGACTGGTAGCTTTCAATTCTCGTTACCCAACTTGAGTATTGCCGTCTTGGATACGAGCCCCCCGAAGTCTCGCCGCTGGAATAGGGTAGCAGGGAAGGGTTGAACTTCTAGGTTATCTCGGCCACCAATATGCCAGATTATGACATATAATATAAATAATATCTGCTGGCAATTCTTGTTAAATCAAAGACCACTCTATTGTTGGCGTGATTAATAAAGGATAAAGCAACATAATTTACGTGGACTAAGAGGCTCTTAGGAATTGGAGGCTCGGCGAACTCAACTCAATGGTTCCTGTTGGTTAATACGTATAGGATAGCGAATGGTTCTGGTTCCGTAATGATGTGGTTGCAAGTCATAGGAGAGCCTCGAGGATATGTATCTCGAGTTGTGGGGTAGCACGTATATGCGACCAGTTGTCCCATGTTGGGGGGCTACAGTGCTGAGCTGTCTCACCAATAAACGCTCGGGGCATGGGCGACACATGGCTTGCGAAACACATACTAGCTTTGGATGAGGTAAGTATAGGCGAAGTTGGAGTAAAGAAACGGAGTTTTTATGCTGCTCTCCGCCTGCATCGCTGCCCGACTAAGCTGAAGCCTCTCTTTAAAGGGTCAACAACTAAGGGTCAGCAACTAGTACGTTCTTATCCGGCTAGATCCTGGAGGTTCCCATATCCTGGGGAGAACATGGCGAACAAAGCGGACAGACAGCGCGTTTACCTCGCATGTCGAGCCATCTTCGTGGGCCAGAAAGCGGAGCTACGAAAACAGAAGAAGATACGCGAAGAGATCGAGAGATGGCCACAGGTGCTAAGATCACTTACCCGTGGCTTGAGTGTAGAGAATGTGGTCGAGATTCTTCGCGACCTCCTATCACGGCATATCTTT
Organism: Daldinia vernicosa; assembly: GCF_022497035.1. NCBI lineage: Eukaryota > Fungi > Ascomycota > Sordariomycetes > Xylariales > Hypoxylaceae > Daldinia > Daldinia vernicosa. The sequence goes on along the minus strand of NW_025953972.1, from coordinate 144,006 downwards.
AAGTCAGAGCTCAAAGCGAAGGCCGAATTTCCCGAATTGTTCTATACGCCGCCGGAACAGGAGGTCAAACGTGAAGCATCTGAAGTCAAAGCTGCCAAATCGACAGCCGAGGTACTAGACGAAGTTGCCAGCGTAGGACAAAACGACGCCGAATGCAATGCCGGAGTTGAAGAACATGCTACTAAGCAACCCAATGAGGACGCTGCTAAACAAACTGACGAGCACGCCATCGAATATGCTGATGAGGGTGTCACTAAGCAAGTTGACGAGAACGTCACCAAGCAAGCTGACGAGAATTCCACCAAGCAAACTGGCGAGGTGATTCACGGAACTGAAAGAGATAGTCCGCGCCCTAAAATCGAGTTCCCAAGCACCGGAAACGTGATTTCGCAACAGCTAGCGACTTTGCCTTCACTATACCCGACATACATTCCGTATAAGGCACAGCATATTATTCTGAGCGAGGCGCAACGTATGCTAGAAGAAAGCTGCTTCGAATTCACTAAGAAACATATGCCGGCACTTCTCGAGAATACCGGGTTGGACTGCGCTAGTTCACTCGAACTGACGAAATGGACGCGACTGCTGGCCAAGATGGCTGACGAGATACCCGAGACCGCGTTTGAATTGGGAGCAACGCCTTTGAGAGAGGTGCTATTCTCGACAGACAAGCTGCGACATAGCGCGGTTCATAGGGTCCCGATGACTGCCCGTGGTATAAAAGATCTGCTCAAGTCAGCAGTAACACTGGCGTTTACAATTGGCGACCATAAGCATGCGGGCCAGCTCGAGGAGATATGCTACGAGCTAGATAATAAGGTCAAGGCGATGGAAATGAATAAAAATGCACTGGTGTATTCTGCCACAGCCGAACTGCAGGATATTCAACGGCGGCGAGAAGAGCTCGATAACCTAGAGAAAGAGGTGCTTGCTAACATGGTGAAGAACGATCAGAAGAATAGAGGCTTCATTGGAGCGCTACTGGAGGATTCGGTGAGTAGGATCTTGGAAGGGAAGACGGAGATAGAGACGGAGCCTGATGATGAGTTGAAGATTGAGGAGGATGAAGAGGAATTCTCAGAATGTCATACAAGCGTGGAGGACTTTGAAGAGGATTTAGTTGTATAATGATCACTTGTGGTATATGTATAATTTGATATATGTAATTTTGGAAGATACATTCCGTATGATATCACGATATAATATTGTTCATTGTTGTGGTTGTTGCTGTAAAGAGTCTAAAACTGAGTCTAAGCCGATGGATTTGGAATATGTACGGATTACGGGTACAGGTACAATACAGGGCAAGGGACCCCGCTACCATTACCCACCTAAAATACCCCTCACAGTGTCCGTCGCACCCGCCTCCGTCTTGCGATGTATGTGTGTTGTACTTTGTACCTCATTAAAGGCATCACGTGGCAACGCGTTAAAAGGATGACGCGCCGCGAGTCGTCGAGTATCTTTGTCTCATTACCCCCGCGACAAGGAATCATGGTTACGATAAGAGGAATCGTCTTCAAATTTACAGCATGAATTCGAAATGGCCGAGAGACCTGGTACACCGAAAACCGAGAAAAAAGAGCCCAAGGTAGAAGAAGGGTCTAAGCAAGATGACCACCAACACAACACTCTCAAATACTCTCTCCTCGGGCCTTCGCTCACCAAAGCCGGCCAGGACTCTGTCGACCAATCTAAGGTTTCGGAAATCATTTATAACGCATCCAAAGGATCCAAGTTCTTCAACCGCGAAGAAGTCAAGGACAAAATCTTAACGCAGAAGATTGAACAGATTCTGGAAAAGAAGCGTCGTCTGGAGAAGCTCGATCTAACTCGCGAGCTCCGGGCTGCAGACCAACTCATAACCCAGCTCGAGGTCTCCCGTGACCTGACTCAGTATATAGTCCACGTCGATTGCGATGCTTTCTATGCTGCCGTCGAGCAGCTCGACCGTCCCGAGCTCAAGGATGTCCCATTCGCCGTCGGAGGCGGCGTGCTCACCACCTGCAATTACCTCGCTCGAAAATTCGGCTGTCGAAGCGGCATGGCCGGCTTCGTCGCCAAGAAGCTCTGTCCTAACCTCCTTCTTCTCCCCCTCAACTTTGACAAGTACACCTCTAAAGCCCAGGAGGTTCGGCAAGTCTTGGCGCAATACGATCCGAGGTTCCAAAGCGCCAGCATCGACGAGGCTTATCTCAACATCACTGAGTACTGCGTCGAACACGACATGACGCCCGAGGATACTGTCCAGCAAATGCGGGATGAGATTCATGAGAAGACGAGGATCACGGTTTCTGCTGGAATTGCCGCAAATGCGAAACTAGCTAAAATCTGTTCCAATATGAACAAGCCTAATGGCCAGTACATTCTGCCTAACGATCGTAATGCTATAATGAATTTTATGCGCGATCTTCCGACAAGAAAGGTAAACGGAATTGGGCGGGTTTTAGAACGGGAGTTGCAGGAGATAGGAGTCAAAACATGTGGCGATGTCTATCCCCATCGTCAGCTTTTGGTACGTGCACAGACTCATTTCTGGATTTCGGTATGATGATCCATTTACTTTAAACCAAGACTAACACGTGCTTAGTATGTTAAAATACCTTTCAATTTTACAACCCGTAATAATTCTCTCAGCGACTAGGCTAGGCGGTAACATAACAAGGAATCTGCTTATTCAAAGTACTAACTTATCGCAGACGTCAGCTTTTCGGTGAAAAGACGTACGAATTCCTGCTTATGTGTTATCTCGGATTGGGCAGAACTGAAATCCAGCCCGTAGATGAGTTCGAACGGAAGAGCGTCGGAACCGAAAGCACGTTCCGAGATCTTTCAGACCCAGTACAACTGAGAGAAAAACTGAAGCAGACAGCTGACGAGTTGGAAAAGGACATGCGAAGGGCCGAGTGCAAGGGCCGGACTCTTGTCTTGAAAGTAAAATTGCATACGTACGAAGTTTTGACAAGGCAAGTTGTGACGCCGAGAGCTATTTGCGCCGCGGACGACTTATACAATTATTCATTGCCTATCTTGGCAAAGCTAGAGCAGGAGGTCCCGGGTATGAAGCTACGCTTAATGGGCCTCCGATGCACGCATCTAGTTAGCACCAAGAAGCCTGACGCTCGTACATTTTTTGGATTGAGACCTTTAAAAACAGGGTCTAACGGGGTGGCCGACGGAGGGATAAACGAATCTGCCCAAGAAGATGATATTCCACAGGAACTACTAGACCAATTACCTCACGATGATACCCACGAGCCCGGCTTAGATCTTGCCGAGCATCCCACAGCCGAGAAAGACGCCACCTACCGACACCACGGCAAAGAGATCCTCCCCAACCCCAAACGCCCAGTCCCTGACCCTGAGCCCGAGGAATACTGGGACTGTCCCATCTGCAGCCGGCCGCAAGCCACCGACGAGCGCCTGTTCAACGAGCACATCGACTTATGTCTCTCGCGCCAGACCATCCGCGACACAGTGCAGCGCGAATTCAAACCTAGCCCGAGCCCTGCAGCTGATGCCGCGCCACCCCCCAAGAGGCGGAAAGGCAGTGCTGAGAAGAAGCAGCGCAGCCGGACGACGAATTCGGTTGATCCGAGGCAGACGAAGCTTTTTTTTGGTGGGGGGTTATGAGACATGATTATATTTTATAATGATAGTTGTATATAACAATGTAAATATTGGTTGCATTATTCCTTCACCCCCTTGGCCTATGCTGTAGCGGCTTTATTTTATTTGTCTATAAGCCTGTTTTCTGTGTTCCTCTCAACCCTTCCTCCGCCTCCTGTATTAGATATATCGTACCCACAGCCCGCATGTAGCGGCCCCTACGTGGCTGTGGTTTAGTCAGAATAAGTTAGGCATATTTGGACGGCAATAGACTACAACAAGCTAAAAGTGAGGACAAAGGTGGCTGATGGCCACGATTCGGCTTATTACCGAACAAATATGGCGGTCACGCCCGGATATTAAATTCAGAGGGACGTAATCTACCGATTTATTACATACCGATGCTGCGGTTGCTTTAAGCATACCTATTCTACCACCGTGTCACTATACCCATTCACATAGTACGGCATGAACTAGTATTATTATTGTCGCACACGGGATACAGGAGCACCGAAACGGGATATCTAGACGGCGAGATCGGATAATGTAATTCGTATCCAGTTATAGAGGTGCCATCAATCTCTTTTCTACATAATTGCTTCTGCTTATGAGGTATATGATGCGGGAGGCTACGGGACTCACATTGGATATGACTGATTTAACCTAGAGAGGGTAGAAGCCCGCTACTACTAGATTACTATAGTATGTGAGAGATATCCAACTTGCTACGTTGAATCTTTGGTGAAGCAGCTATTCACTCAAAAAGGCAGAGCAACGACCTGCGGACCCACATCCACATTGATCGGTGGCGGCCATCAAATCATACCCCCATGTCGTCAAGACTCGGTCGCCTTACCGACATGGACCTACGAAGATGATCTTCCTCTTCGACCATATGCATATCGTCGCTAGGAAGTCTAACGGCGCGATCAAGCGCAACCGGTAAGCCGCGGTGTCGACCTCTTATCATAACAGCGCAAAGGACTAGCTTGCTCCCGGGATAAAGTCCACCGCTGAAGCTGTATGCTTCGTTTGGCGATCCAATGCTGATGCCCACGCATCCGTAAGCGGAGACTACTTCGAAGACGACGTTGAATACCGAATAGGTGATCGGGTCCTCAAGGAAATGCTTAGTTTCGATGATCATAATCACCAGGACGGCCAAAACAAGCCACCACAGATCGTGAGAGAGCTGTCCACGAATTTGGTGGCTGATAAAGCTAATCCGACTTTCTAGCTGGTTCGGCGCAGCCCCAACTCCGTACCATTCTGCAAACGCGACGCGGACCATCCGACTCAGAGACCGGGACTTACTACTCGACTGGCCGCGCGAGACAGGACGAGTCAAAGCATCGTTATAGATCGGATCTTCCCCGTAGATCCCTAATGATCGTTCTTCATAGACATTGGAATGCCTCATTGTTATCACAACGGGATACACTGAAATATACCTGTAGGCATCGAAAGTCAACACGAGCTCGCAATCCACAGGAAGTTTTGGTTGCCTAGACAGCTTGGGGTTGTGCGCACTGGCGCATAATTATTGACGCGAGAGGAGTAGGAGGAGGCTATTATACGGGGTTAAGTAAGACAATTTTTAGGGTATCAACGAACATCATGATGACATAAAGCACCTGGAGGCCAATGAACAGAGTCGGGATGGATACAACGTAAAAGCCACCTGAACGGACAGCTGTAGTAGAGGTTAGCGCTAACCAACGCGTCGTGAACAAAACGGATCATACCAAGGGCTTGAAAGAGTCCATCGATAATGCGAGACCCGAGAGGGGTTTGCTCAAGAGTAGAATTGCCAAGATTGAGAACCTCAAATGCCACCCAATCAGTACCGTTAAGCACGAAGAGCATGAAAACAAGCCAGTAGGTCTGACGTGATGGAAAAAGGTTGGTATAGACACGACGAGGGTATTTGAGAATATACCCAATCGTCTCCTTCCACTCTACCATATCATCGTCATAGGTTGCCCACTTCAACATCTTTACTGTAAGAGTTTAGGTCAGCGGTCATTAATTCACATTCGTAGAGGACAGCCACGTAAGAACAGGAAGCTGTTGATATACAAATATGTAAATTAGTAGCTCAAGAGCGTAAATGTTCGCTAAGAGGAACGAAAATTATATCGGATAGGAGTATAAATGCCATATGAAAAAGGTCATAGAAAGTTAAACTTACAGCTACTCCACAAAATCAATCGTAGGAAGACGGGATACGCTGTATTGCCAGCGAGAATCATTACACCCATAACGATGAGTACGAAATACGAGCTTCCGTAAGGAATCATGTTTGCATCTAACACGCTCATGCCGCTATTGTTAAAAGCAGATACGCCGTTGAAAATGCCATTCCACCAGGGCGAAATGGCATTCTCCAAGGCAGGTCCCGGCAAGTTGTTAGCAATCCACGCGCCGAGCGAGATGCATCCGAAAAACTGCCAGAGAAAGAAATACAACGGGACGACAATAGAAAGAAGTTTTAGAGCTCGGTATTCGGTCCCACCAAGCTCCTCGCGTTCCTCTCTTGTCAGGCCGTGAAATTGGCCATTGCGCCCGACTTTATCTCCCTTTAGGTAGCTGTGAGGATTAACAGCCGTATCGGTGCTGGATAGGTGTCTTTGCGCAGTGGTACCGCTAGGGGCGATAGACGTCGACCTAGCTCCAGAACGAAGATCGTCGGCGAAAAGGACGTGATCAGTAGCGGTTAAAGCCCCCGTATTTCCTTCTTCAGTACCTACAGCGCCGGAAGCTGGCGCAACATCCTCTGCCGTGGCCACGCTGTGTGGGCGGGCGAAGGAACCGTCGGTATGGACTACAGACTCCTGGTGCGGAGGTACAATAGCAGAGACCAATCTTCTATCACTTGGACGGGATATGACGGGTAGATTGATGGCTGGGCGCTGCTCCAAAGGACCTCCTTCACCGCTGTCCTGGACTGTCCTGCTCCTACCCAAGGACCTAAGCCGGTGTGTGATGGGGAGGAGATTTAAACTCGTATTCCGCCGCTGAAGACTGCGTTTACGCTCCTTACGCACGATCTCTTCGAATCGCGCTTCGAAGGCATGTTTGCGTACCAAGACAGTCCAAATGGACACCCAAATGGAAGAGCCGATGATGATCAAAAGCCAGAGAAGTACCTGCTGCCAAGTGGTCATCTGACTGAGATTGACAGTATTTAGGCCAGCCTCTGTCATGGCAGAGGTGACCAGGAATAAACTGTCGACATAACTGATGCTGGATCTGGGGTTCGACGAGCCCCAGAACACCACAGATGATATTAGAGGGACAATAATAAAGTATACATAATGTATAGTGATAAAATTTAATGGTGGTAGAAGTGATCGGAGGCTGCGCATTGCCAAACCCCCCGTCGTCGTCCTATAATTTTCCAAGGAAAATTCTAACGAATTGGATAACAGGAATAGTGAATAAAGACAGCGAAAAACGACTTGGCTTTGTGCTAGTGGTCTTAGCCGAGCGGAAAATAAATTTCTTTAGTTAAGCAACATATTGACAGATTCTTAAATTATGTTCTTCAATCGGATATTATAGGCTTCAGCCTCAATTAGACTTTATGAGGCCTTTTTTTTTTCTGCTCTTATTCTGTCCTTCTGCAGATGAAGAGAAGAGAAAGAGAGAATATTTATGTCCTGATTAGCTTATTAGTACATTAGGTTAGGTAGCATATCCCGGCCAGCAGCAGAGGGGCTAGAACGATATTACTGTGAGATAAGATACATCAAAAAGAAGGCACATACAGGTAGGAAGCAAACAACGGCAATGCTCTTACCGTTATATCAAATTGCGGTGTGCCGTACCCGCCTCTACATATCCACCGTGTAGGTCTAACCCCCCTTCTCCCCTTTGTATATGTACCTACCTACCTTTCAACACGCACCTATTGGAGAAACTACCTCCCTCACGCAAATAGATGGACATTCAATGGGCAGATATGCCTTACTACGAAAGTTAATTGTATCCTGGAAATATATTACTTCGTCTTTAGGGCTAAGATACAAATGCTAATTTATTACACGGACATTCTTATATATGGGCACCCATGCACTCATATACGATGAAAGACGTTAAAAAGAATAAATAACGCGAGAATCAAATATAGCAATATATTGATTGGTCCAGTATATTAGGTGTTGGTATCTGGACGGGTGGGTGAGTTTTTACGTCTTCTTTAACTGGACTTACGCCAAGACAAGAGGCCAGCTGAGAAGAACAACAATGTTCCACTGCATATATACTCCAACCAAGACCTCCTCTATAACTTATAGCTCGTTGTGCTCCTGGTCGTCGTCGCTATCGACAACCAGGGTTTCAATAACCTCGGCAGCCTCTTCGACTTTACTCGCAATCTTCTCCGCCACCTTAGCCGCTCCCTCCTCGGCAGTTTCGCTGGCGTCGCTAGCAGCTTCACTGGCAGCCGAGCTTGCGCTGCTGGTGGCCTTGGTGACGATGGACTCCGGCTTGGGAACGCCTTTGATGCCGATGAGCTCCGTCTCGAACACTAATTATCGTTTCAGTATAAGACGTTATCCGTTCCACGACAGTCCAATCCATTACATACCAAGGGTAGATCCGGCAGGGATTGGCCCAATGCCCCGGTTTCCGTATCCATACTCGGGAGGGACTGTCAAAGTCCTAATAAGCAGTCAGCTTCCGTCCGATGCTCTAGAGAGCATGTTTTCTAACCTTTTCTCCCCAATGCACATGTCCAAAAGTCCTTGGTCCCATCTGTATACGTGTTAAGACCCCATAAGTAGCGAGCAGCGAGGGACAAGGGCGACGAACCCCTTGATGACCTGACCGCCTCCAAGCTTAAAGCTAAAAGGAGTGCCTCGATCGTAGCTAGCATCAAACTTCTTTCCATTGGAAGCAAGCGTGCCCCTATAGTGTACTTGGATATTGTCGCCCTTTTCCGTTTTTCGGTCGCATTCGACGGGGAGGGTTACGTCAATCTTTAGGTCGGAAGAACTCGAAGCCAAGGCGCCGACGGCGATGGACGCCACGAGGGACAAGGGGAGAAAGAAGCGCATGATGTAGATTTGGAAATGCGATTGTCTATATCAAGATACAATTGGGGTTGTATTTTCGTATAGAATGATAATTTTGACAGGAGGGCATACAGAAATATCAACGAGTTGTATCTAAATATGTGCACAAATATAGTATGAAATCATCACCAGCTTTCATTTTAATCAATTTGCGGGCGGCACAGCGCCGGGGCAAGATTTTTGGGTATTTCCTATGTACGTAATGCCTTTCAATTGGGCAAACAAGGTCATAAGGGTCCATAATGGCGGGGGTATATCTGAATTTAATCCATCATTGAATGTAAGCCACCCCCATCACAGCTATGATGTACTTATTTGCCACACACGGTCGAGCTTAAGGTAATGGAATTTTTACATTTCACTCGTGCAGTTCGGTGAACCTCAGGTACCGCTAACAAGCCACCCCTTCATCAACCAGCTAGCAGCTATTTGGCGGTTGAACGGACATGGTTTTACATGCAAGGCTGAATGATGTATGTTTGCAGTACTGTTACTCTTACTGCATTTCGTATACATATTTAACAACAACAACTTGCCTGTATACGCAATCAATAACTCTACCTATACATAGGGCCTCAAACATACCTACGTGTTCATAAGCAAACTTTATAAGCAATTTATATAAAACTGTGAGTACCTATATGAGGAAACAAGTAGTTGTATCGAGGTATTGATATAGAACTAACAAGTACTAAATCTAGGACTTCAGCTTGGCTAACCTAGAACTCTTAGGCAAATAGGCAGCCAACAACCATTTGCCGCCAAACAAGGTCGACCAAGCTGACATAGCCGCTGCTTACGCCCCCCGTAGATACTGACTTGGTAGTTGTAGGCCTCTCTGTTCGGCTTAATAGTCACAATTTCAGAATTGGATGTGTTAAACTCTTTGATAGTACCTATTTCTGAAATATGGTCCATATACCTAAGCCACACAGTATATATGCTAAAATATATTAATCCACACTGTGTACCTTGATACCTATCACTGTTCACATGCCGTTGTGCCGTATGTATGTACATAATTGCGCCTGTCGTGCCTCAATCCACTAGAACTCTCCGCGTTCCTATTCCCCAAGGTGCTACATATGTAGGCCTAACATTAATGATCCCTCGTAATAACCCTATTCAGTAACTTACAAGTTGCAACTGCAAAAAGTTAACCCCCAATGTAACTTACATCTTTTACCTTAGCTACCTACCACCTATGTTCCAATATGTTCCAATCAACCAGCCGCTATCGTCTTTTCTTCCATCTGCTTCACCTCGACTTCCACGATACCACACAGCCTCTAGGTACCTGACTCTTCAATAGCTTCTAGGCATACTTTCTGACTCTGTACCAATTTATTTATCCTGGTAAAAGGTCTCCACTCGGTTAGTCATTCGGACTCCATCCACTTACAACTCTTCTCTCTTTAGCTGAATTGCTCAATTGCTCAATTGCTGCCTCAACAGCCACGAACAAGTATCACTCTTTTCTCTCTCCCACCTTTCTGCCTTGAAGTTAAGGGGTGACTCACCCCTTCGGTGTATCTTGATATTTTGACTCTGTCACTACTCATCGCCGCCAGATACGCCCCCATTTGGGTCAGCCTGAGGCACTGCTCGCTGCTCATGCTTGCTCCGGCTGCTACGTGTTGAAGCTAAGCTTGTTCATATCACCGTGTGATAGTCCTTGATGTACGGGCAGGCTTCTACTGTAAGTATTGTAAGGTAAAGTACCTTCTCTTAACACTTTATATAAAGACAGGATGCCTCCGTCTTTTCTTTTTCACATTCCCTATTCTCTCTTCAGCAACCAGACAAGTTAGTTCGGCACAGTCCTATATCTCTATCAAGATATCTATCAAGCAATCTGCTTAATACTCTATACCAATTCACTCAAATACCTGCCACTACCAAGCAATGGCATCATACACTTCCAAATCATCCCACGCTATTGTTGTAGACAACCGTTCCTCTCGTTCATCCTCTGCAAGCTCATACAACACAATGTCTTCGCGCACCAGCCTAGGGGCTGGTTCTACCTCTTACCCCAGTGGTTCTTCTGAAACTACACCTGTTGTCTACGAGCATGGCCGATCTCCTAGGGCCGGTACGTGCTACTCTCGAATATATCCTATTCACGTGTTTTCAGCTAACATTACCAAAGATGACTACACTGTTGACATCACACGCCGGTCTGGTGTCACTGTCTACAACCACCACGGCACTGGCTATGAAGACAATGCCCCATCTCCTGGTTACGGGCAATCCGGCCAAGGAGAGACCCGAAAGGCTTCGGGTAAAAAGTCCCACTCGGGATCCCGCTGATTCGAGTCGATATGTCTCAATCTTTTATGTTAGGCGCATGGGCTTCTGGGATCAGGGCGGGCTTTTGGGCGGAAATATTTATTCGGCTAGGCGCAGGATTATACCATGGATCTCTTATTACTTACAGGAGCTGGACAACCAGCAGGAAGACTACAGAATCGCCTCGGGGCTACTAGATGTGTATAGTTACTAGCGACATTTCAAATCTAATCTTATCTTTTGCACTTCATCACAAATCCTCAATAGACATTACGTAGGCGTTCTGGCATTATCGATTGGTCTATCACAGGTCCAATTCCTATGAGGCTGGCAAGCGACATTTTCATTCGCTACCATCGCCTCTATCATGAGGTAGGGTAACTGCATATATGCAGGAACTATGTATGTCTAACACGAGAGGGTCACCTAACGGTCATACCCCACGGAGAACGTAATCGGGGGATCAGCCAATCCCCAAATGCTATTTTTATTTCAGCTCCTAGGGCTGGGGTGCACTCCATATGTAACCATTACTCGATTGGTGCCGCTAGAGCACCAATACCGGCGAGCCCTGTGGACGATGATCTCACATGGGGCTAACGGCGACCCATGTCTAATGGTAACATCGATATTAAAATGCTATTTTTTCGCTGCTGGCTAACGCATCTTCGGGATGGGACCCGTATGTAAGCAAGGCGCGGCTGGATTCTTAGGCATCATAATAGAAATATGTCGCAAAGCCTGCCTTGGTCTGTTCAAACTATATTTTGACCGAGAGCAACATTTGAGCCTCGCCTTTAGGGACGCTACTACACGAAGGCTGGCGCAGAAACCGCAAATTGTCATCATATAAGTACTTTGAAGGGATTGTTTTAGTGACATTGTCGTTTTATATAGCCTAAATAGAGGGCCGCCGTTATCAAGAGGTTTCGACGGAATTAACCTAGATTGTTAAAGTTGTATTTTACTCTTGATGTAGACCGTTGGCAATAACAGTTATTAGCATTCCACTTCTCTATGGTGTTCCCTATTCGAATCCCGATCGCACTGGGTACAATAAGCAATTAACCCATGCAATACTCAACCAAGTTCGAATATTGCTAGATAACCCCTTAGAATAAATCCAGAAGCCCTTGTTTTCTATTCTCTCGCCTCCTTATTTAAGAATCCCCTATTTTTCTCTCCTACCATTATCCTCGGTGATACTCCTCACTCTCCTCCTCGAAGTAATGGGACATCTCCATCCCCGAGCTCTTATATCCACACTTAACATAAAACGGCTCGTTCTTTGCGCCACAGTTCAGGATATTCTTATAACATCCCAAATTAACCGCTACGGAGTCCAGGGTCTGGATCATCTTCAGCCCGAGCCCTTTACCCTGGTGCTCCTTCGCAATCGAGATCTCCTCGATGTGTCCGCATTTGCCGCGCTGGTGTATGCTGCTCTAGTAAGAACCTCTTGTCGTAAGTTTTCAGATACTCAGGGAGGAGACGCACAATTTCTTCTCGACAACCAAGGCCCCCGTCCCGACGATCCGGCCCGCGTGCTCGATCACCGCGAAGTAGTACGTGCCTTTTGCCTCTAACATCTCGTCGAATCGCTCGTTGAACTCGGCCTCGCTGACATCGCCCATCCACGTGAGGACGCGCAGGCAGTCTAGGAAGCCTTTGGCATAGTCTCCCTTCTCTAATGGGCGGATGGTGAAGTCGGCGGGGAAGGAACCAGAAACCTCTGGTGAGATGAGAGATGCTGAGAAGAGCGCTTCCGTGCTGCCCATAGTGATTTGTTTGGTCTCGTTTTGAGAGTAGTATATGTTGGCTTGAATAATGTTATATCCTCATCGGCCAGACTCGAAAGTCGATGCGGGGTGAGATTGTAAATAAGGACTTGTTGAATACCTCTTATATGAGCCTCTGCCCGGGCAACTTATATAAGGACTTAACACGTGCAGTTTCAATTTGATCTGGAATTTTACTATAAATATAATGCGTAGGGGTTTCCTGTCGGAGAGTGAACCGGTAGATGTGAGCCAGGGTGTAGTATGTAGATGCCGATAATTTGAGGGGACGGTTTGTTTAATACAATAGTATTCTTATAAACGTGAAATCTCCCGGTAGTTGCATGTATAGAGGCAGAGCTGCCCAAACACTCCTGCTTGGCACGCTCAATTTATCTCGTGCAACCTTTATAAACAGCCGAGAGATTATATTGTATAGTATAATAGGTTCTAGTCCCAATTCTAGTCCTAAGTTGTATATACAGTTGGTTTATTGGATACATAGAAGCCAAGACAACAGGTAGGTACCTAATGATATATCCCCTTACTCCACGAAAAGGGATCCCAACACAGCTTATCCAAAACTGAGAGACTACCAGAGCGAGATATCCTCTACAAGTCTAAGCAAAGGTCTGCAATAATATCGGCAATGCATCCGGGGTATCCTCAATATACCCCTGGTCCACCACTGTGTCTAAAGACATCTGCGCGTATTTAGTGGCTGTCTTCTTATCCCCCGCCTTCCAATACAACCGCGCCATAATCTCATACTGGCTAGAGTAAAGCGGCGTAAGATCCTCTGCCTTCATGAGTTCTAGGACTTCGTGCGTGAGCTTGACAGCTCTAGTTCCGTCCCACAGCCCGACGGCGTTCATGACTTCTTTGCGCAACCCCTTGATCTTCTCTCTGCGGTAGTCGGATACGGCGATCTCGGTTTTGGATGCGGTGCAGAGTGAGCATGTACACTCAAATCCCCATTTCTTCAGTGCCGTCTGTCTTTCTTCCTTTGTTTTTCCTAAGGGTACGTCTGGGAGAATAATTAGCGATGCGCATATAGAATGGCTTTGCTGTTAGAACATACAGGTAATAGTGATTTCCTCTCCGGGCTCGATATCTCTTAGAGCCACGACACTTACAGCCAAACTTGAAGGCGTAAACCTTATAAAAGAGCTAATCACACATTTAGCTTCTTTCTATGTCATCAAGCTGCTATTTCCATCCAAGGTACTTACTTTGGGCGGCATGCATGGTTAGCTCTCTGTCATATATCATTAGCATTCCATTACCACTAAGGCTGTGGTGTGGTGTGGTATTCGAGGGTACTTACAGAGACGTCCGGGTATAATGTCATATGAGAAGCATCCGCCAGTGCGTAAGAAAATGAGTTCGTCCTCAAAATATCCTCTACAATGTCCCCTGAAAACGCGCTGCTACGAGCCAGCTGGAGCACACGATCCGGATCTGCGAGCTGATCCACACCTATATGAAACAGTCTATATCCTTCGGTTCTCAATATCGAAGTCGGGAGATCCAAGTCCACTACCAACGAGGCCCAATCTGCCATAATTGCTTCGGCGCGCTTGATATGGCGGGTCGCAACAACCCCCTTCCCCTTCCCGGGAATGTCGGCAATTTCGTATGCTGGTCCAGCGCTGTTATTGACGAAGTGTTTTAGATGAGTGTATCCGGAGTCGTTCAAGATTTCAAGAGTGCTAGCTGCAGTTTCTGGCCTTGTGATTATGCTAACACCTCCGTTACCATGCTGCGAGTTAGAGTAGACGCAGTACGTGGCCCCTGGCGGCTTTTTCGAGTGCACGCACTCCGGCGGGTGCGTCCATGGTGACCAGTCAACGGGTCTATCGGTGGTCTTCGCGTCAACTGGACGTGGACATCCTAACTGCACCTGGGATTGCAATGCCGCTGGGAGATTCAACGAACACTGACCGATAGCAGCAGAAATATGGCTATGAGACGTAACGCGTGGTACGAGAAGGCCCACGGTGCAGAGAAATCCAGGAAGCGAACCGGCTCGGGTCTTCATTTTCAGTTACCATCGTACAGAGCGGAGAGTACAGCTGGTATGGCTTATAAGTCACACAGGCCAGTTATAAGTATAATACTGTTTAATGTTCCCAGAGCCGATCTTACCTTTTCAAAGTTGACGTTCCCATGTCCGATTTTGTGGTCCGGCCGGAAGTAGATGAAGACGTGCATATTGAGCGCGATCGACCAACAGAGGGCCAAGCGAGGCCAAGTGTTAGGTACGAGCACGCGAAGTTGCCGTATTATTACATTCGATACGAAAAAAACAGCTGTTTATGATAATTATTTGCTAAAAGTCTTCCTCCACGTGCCTGTCTTTGCTGATTACGTCTTGGAAGATTCCCTACCTCCAAGACATTCGGGACGGATGTCATAGCCAAAAACTCGGCAAAGTAGCCCGATTTCCCACGAGCTCCGCTATCAACCATTCTTCTTGAGGCTCTGGGGTAACTTATCCGCCGAATGATTGGAGGTCCCAGCCGCGAAGTAATCTTGGCCACGCCGATCCCCAAGCTCTGGCTAAATGAATAGGTACATGGTGAACAGAAGATATGCCGGTCTATCCGCCCTAATTACGCAGATTTATGTCTATCGTACACGTGAATTGGAATTTCAGCACATTATCGACGAAGTCTTGCTATATGTGGTGCTTCTTCATTGCCCACCGGGGATAATCCCAAGAAATACCGATATTGGCTCGGAAGTCTAAGAGTAATATAAGGTCATAAAGAGATATAGGTGAGCTGGGTCAGTGCTTCCCCTTTTCCCCTGGATTCTGCTTCTGAAAGATGTACATTACCTCGCCTGGTATTAAAGGGGCCGTTGAGCAAAAGGCAAAGGTACGGCTCTTGATATCTTAGGCGGGCATCAAAAATTATTGGGGTGGCTCACTGTGAAGTATAATATTGGATTTAAGTTTTTTAACGTAATTAGAGGGGGACCTCGTACCTTAGGATATTATTTCTACCTCTCTACCCCTTACATATTCGTCGTTATTCAAGGGCGTCCTGTCAGGGCATATAGGGGTTAGGGGTAAATTCAGGGGTAGGTATACTAGGATACTGAGTACCTAAGCAGCGTGTAGCGCCCTCGATAGAGGATAAAAGGACAGGCGTTAATTCAATTCAAGTATCCTGACATTCATTCTATGTATAGCATTCATCAAGGGTTCTCTAATATCTCCATATATAGATACTCAAGGTTATGTTGAACCGAAACAACTGGGTTCAGAGTAATTATTTATATTAGTCGAGGGGAAATGCCCGATATCTACTGATATAACATCTTTGGATCCGTCTAGGGGCTTAAAACTTATGTATTTGGTCCTTCCGATAACCGAGTTCATGCAAGATCCCCGATTTCTGCCACGTCCCCGTAAGTGCAGTCTCCATCGGCGGTGGTCCGCAGACAAACACTTTAGAATCAGCCGATTGGGGCGCCACCTCATTCAGCAACTCCTTAGTAACGTAGCCTTGTCGAAACGGCGAGCCATTCGCGGGATGACTGATCGTATACGTGACGTTAAAGCGGCTTGGAAAATTCGATGCGTACTCATCGAGCTCCTTTCTTAGGAGCAAGTCTGCATCTGTGTTTACGCCAAATACTAAGTTGATCTTGGTGTGGTCCTCGGGGTTTTGCAGAATGCCCCGAATCAGTTGGTAGATAGGAGTGATACCGGCTCCTCCGGCGATGAGAAGGATCTCCGAGTGCATATTTGGCTGGTAGTTGTATCCCGGTATCCGGGTGATAAAGCGCAATGAGTCTCCAGGCTTCAGGGAATGTATGTATGTGCTTTGCTTGCCATCGGGGTACCTCTTGATGAGAAGTTCTAAAGCACCCGGCTCATCTAATTATTAAGAATTAGTTTATATTCATTGGTAGTGGCGTTGAAATGTCCTTACCCAGCGAGTTGATCGGAGTGTAGGGGCGCACGACAGGAAATGTGCTGCCTTTTGGCCAAGAATATGTTAAGAGCGCGGCTTTTTCAAATGTCAGCAAAAGTGACAATAAGTACCTAGGTATCTAAGCGATATATTTGATGCGCCTTTAATTTTCACTTACATGTTAATGTCAGGCCGCTGACTGTATCTGGTGTAGGTAGCTTAAATCGTAATCGCTTAGTATTGTGGTTTACAGCTTCAGTGCTCTCGAGCTCAAGAGACAAGAACGCCGGGCCAGAGCCGAAGGCCTTCTTTGGCGCACCGGAATCCGCGAAAGCCATGCTCGTCATGTAAGTATAGTACAGCCCAATTCCTGTGCCGACAACCGCAACACTAGTTATACCTCGGGATAGACGAGCTGCAGAGAGTACTCTAGAGTTCATATTCGACGCAGCGTTGTCGAATGCGCTCGTAATGGCGCTGTAGGTATCTTAAAGAGGTCGAAGGGGATGAGGGAGGAGAGAGAGTAAGTTATTAAAGATTTAGCGAAAACAAAACTATCATTTATGACAATCCTTTAAAAAAAAAGAAAAGCAAACGGAGTTCCGTTGACGCGGTTACACAAGAACGTTGGTAGAACAGAACGCTTATCTTTGCAAATAATTGGCCAAAGAAAAACCAGCGTCTCAATGCAAATCAAGTCTGTTCCTAAAATTATTCTTACATTTTCAGGAGTTATAAAACTGTATATAGAAGAAAGTTCAACTCCCATATATACATAATATATATCATATACTTCCTATTTTCGGGGTTCGGAACACCAAGTACAAACGACGGAGGGACGGCGGACACTCGAGTCCGAATCCGAAGCCTCTTACATCAGTATCTTAGCAATAGCAGCTACTTAGGTAGCGCTGAGTCTGACATCGTGCAGCGCGTTTGTTCGTACGTGTGTTAAAACCAACAGGTCTATTTAGGGAAATGGCCATGTGTAATCGAACCACCTCCACTAAAGGAATGCTGGAACGCCTTCATCGGGCGTTTTGTAAGCCGGGCGCCGTGCGATATTTTATCTGACCCGGGGGACCATTAAGATAGGTACATATCCATAGCCGGTCCCGAGACATACGTACCTGGTACCTAACTTTAATCCATTTCTGTAAACGACTTACGTAAGATGTTGGAAGACTGGTACATATGTAGGAGGGAGGATCTAGCTTAATACATATATATGCGGGGTATCCATGTGATAACTGGCTTTATTTAGTAGCTCAGCTTGGTTATTTTATTTCAAACAAATTATGTAAATCCTACATTAAACACGCGACTGTTACATTTTGTCCCCACGTATCCTAGATAGGCAGGCATCTAAGATATTTTTCAGCTCTCTCAGGCCGTGCGCGATTTCAGGATGCAACTAGCACGACCGGCTCGCCATTGCTAACATCCAAGCACACATTTCCGTCTCCGTCCGAAGTGTAAGACCCAGTGCTGAAAGTGTTGTTCCACGATTTGTTAGAGACCTGTGTGTTAAAGCAGTGCTGCCCGCTTGATCCAGATCCACTGTTGGTGGTGAGGACAACTAGGTCGCCACCGGCTCGGCTCCAGGCGTAAGCAGTATCCGCAACATACAGATGGGTCTGGTCGTCACCAGCTAATCCACCAGCCGATTTCCTAGCGTCGGACAGCTTAGATATGGCTTGATAGATTTCGGCATCCGTATTGAAACTGCTGCGCCAGAGGTCTTCGCGGTTGGCAGGGTCATTACCACCAGCGTACGCCTGTTCTGTACCATAGTACACAATGGGAATACCCCTAGCAAGAATGACGTAGGCGAGAGCGTTCTTGAGCAGAGCAAGGTCGTTCTTCGTGTTTAGCCATCGCGGATTGTCGTGATTATCGATGAACGAGCCTAGCGCCGTAGGGTCGGGGAACAACGAACTGATCTGGTTGAACATGTCGACCATGGCCTGGCTCGAACCCGTCTGCTGGTAGAAGGCGTTCATCGGGTAATACATGGGGTAGTTCAGCAATCCAGACATGAGACTAGCGTAGCCTGCGACGTAGCTTGGGTCACCGTCGAAGACCTCGCCGACTGTGTAGACTCCGGCAGCGCTAGAGAATCCCGGCCAATAGTCCTTCTCGACATGCTTGACTGTGTCGATGCGAACACCGTCGAAGCTATACTCCGACACAAGCCATGTGATCCAATCTTGGTAGACGGTCCTGATCTCGGAACTTTGCGTGTTCAAGTCAGGTAGGTTAGCAATCCAGCAGTTTTCCACACTAGTCTGGTTGGAATAGTCGATGTCGCATTGCGAGTGGTAGGAGCTGTCTTGGTTTAGTGGCTCTGGGTCGTGATCCTCGATGTTGGATGGGCCCACGTGGTTCGCGACCACATCAACCATGATGTAGATGCCCTAGTTGGCGAATTCTACGTTAGCGGTCGATTAAAGAGAGGGGGGGTGGCTCTTTCGGATACCTTTTCATGCGCAGCGCTGACCAGAGCCTTGAGGTCGTCTGCTGTACCATGGTTCGAGTTGATGCCATATAGATCCGTCGCCCAGTATCCGTGATAACCCCCGTCGCTGTCTTAGTTTGACACGATGATTAGTTTACTGAGGGGAAATGTCTCATGGAAAAGGAAAGACTTACTTGTAACTACAGGCGTAATCCAGATAGCATCGAAGCCCATGCCAGCAATGTAGTCGAGCTTTGATTGGAGACCCTGAAAAGTGCCACCACAGTAATTCGAGAGGTCACTGCATGCATCGCCTCCAGTGTCATCGCTGCTCCGAGCGATGCGGTCCGTCAGCGCAAAGTAGATGTTCCTAGATTTCCAAGCGTCCACGTCGGCCGAGAGGGCCACGGTGAGTAGCTCGGAAAGAAACGCGAGCGAAGCTAACGAGGCGCGCATATTTGCGATAAATACGAGCGATCAGATACCCAAGGACGATATTACCTAGAAGGGTTGGTGATGACTCAAGAGAAGGGAAAGAGAAAAAAAGGACGGAGTTTGTCGATGCACTTATAGTACAGGGGCGGCGTGGTTCACGATTATGACCGCATGAAACTTAAGACAAGACCTCTCATCTCCGTTCAACTCCCACTCCGTCCTCTCCTCCGGTCACATTCATAAGAGGCCGATTTCAACAGTACACGGACCGAGTACAAGTGTCAAGAATGACCGACATACTAAAATGGCCGACAGAAGCTCCGTCACTATGTAACTCCGCCATCCTTACCAGTAACATTTATTGGATATTTTTCGACATTAGAAAATAAGAACCACAAGCAAATAGGGGAAATAGGGGAAAAGTTGCTTTAAAACGCAATAATACTAGTCACATGAGCCCCATCTCCAAGTCTTTCATCCCCTGTTTCTTCTTTCTTCTTTCCAGATGAAGCTAGGTTGCCCCTTGGTGCATGAAACGATCGTCACTCCGCACCTCGCGATGCGTTACAATAGGCCGAAAGCGTTTCAGCGGCCGCGCTTCGATTCGCCCAACCACGGCTTAGGGTGCGGGGACTCCACGGATTGAAAAGTGGGAATGGCACCGACATGCATACTATATAGGGCCGGCACGATTCAACTTACTAAGAACGACCGAGGCTCAGTTCCTACAGTAGCAGCTCTTGTGATCAAGTTTTACATGGTCTTGGTACCTTATTTCTAACTCGGAAGGATTTAGTAGGTCTTGGACAAAAATAGGTTAGAGGTAGCTGACATGACTTGATGGAATTTTTTAAAGGTTGGAATAACGTGGTATATAACGCTGAAGAAGTTTTATATCCGCTCTCAGTCCTTACTTAATTTGCTAACAGCCCCAATCATTATTGCCTTAGAAATTAAGTACCTAGTTTCAAGACGTCAACACTATAAAGCCAATGGCGACTATCTCTAGATATTCACACCACGAATATTAAGTTACACTTGCGGATGAGTCGGTGACGCGTGATACGGCGCAATGCTCGGCCGCTTTATCGATTTGAGGCCCATTAGCAGGTTGTCGACTGGCTAGGTACCTGAAGGACAGCTATAGTTCGTGCAAATATACTTGGGGAAGCTCTCGGTGAATTTCCGAATGTTTACTTATTTTTTCCTAGCTTGCCACGTACGATGCTTTCTTAAGCTAGGTCTACGACGATCGCCTTCTGCCATTTTAATCGTTTCTTCTTGAGAGATTCCTTTTGGGAAGTGCCGCTTGCTATTTTCGACGTCCCCTTCGTTGGAAAGACTGTCCTAAGGCGGAGTTTAGTTAATATAGGCCGAGATGATGCTTAGCTTTCTGGGCTAGAATGTATTTATCTAATAGCAGGTGGCTTAACATAAGGCGGGCTCTCAATATACTACGCGTAGCTCCGAGGTACAACTTTTATCGACATACTATTGCATACACTTATATATTGGTATACCATGGCAACATTATAGATAGGTACCTATTTTACCTTTTTAAAATTCGACGCCATAAACTCCCCCAGATCCTCATAAATCCCACGGCGTGAACTTCTGGCCAAAATGCTGCTCGGATCTGGGCGCTGTTGTTGCGGTCCTTTCTCCTGCCGTTAAACACTCAAGAAGTATGCTTTGCGATGGGTCAGCCATCCGTTTCCTACTAAGCCTTCACCGTAGCTAATCATAAAAGTACCTTATCAGGTACCTGTGAACCATTAATTCTCGTCGATGCCATCATCAACTACCGTATCTTGTTCTTGACCACTTTGCTGGAATCGAGGCCTTGGGGCTCGTCCTGGTCTTGTAGTCGCATTGAGACCTAGTAGAGTTGTTCCTAGATGGTCGTTGACTGTATGTCGATCGAACGTGGCTGCTTCCTCTTGTATAGTACCGGCATCGAATATAAATCGTTGTACCATAATCCTAAGTGATTCGTCCATCTCGATATATTTGATACCTGCTGAGTTATCTGATGTGTTATCCTCGTATATTATATCTTCGTGTGTTTTTGCCACACCTCTCTCGGCTGCGTGTATAAGCTCCTCTAGAGACACGCCGTCTCCACGCCTAATCGCCATGCACCTTGCTACGAGGTCTCGTAATTCAAGATCTATATACTTATACTCCGTAAAATGAGGGGGAGCCTCTGTCCCTATCTGTTGAAGTACACCGGTTTCTCTGTTCACGAATTGATACTGCCAGCCCCCATTTGGCACCTCGTTTAGATAATCCCTACCGGTCCTAGGTATGGCAACAATAATAAAAAACTGTAGGTCTATTAGCAAGATATTCAGAGATGAACTTTTACACCAGGGTGGCTAACAATTCCTATATTTCTTATATTATTTTCCACCGCGGATTGTACGTCCGGTATTATCTCTCCCCGTCCAAAGTCAATGAGCTGTAGCAAAACTTAGCATCTTTCACTAGTAGTTTTCTTCCTCGAGGAACGTCAGGTGAATAATTCCACCTTTCAAACAAGGCTTAACACAGCATACCTTGAATACTGGAACAATCGAATGCTCCAAGTCACTAGTTAAATCGCCAATGATGACATTATTACCATGGGCTGAATTCTGCATCAATCCTAATGGCATATGAGGGTGAAATACTTCCTGTCTCAGCGGCTCATCCGGTCCGCCCTCTGGAGGGAAAGCCATAGCTAGCACCTGACGCACCACTATAATGTGTAAATGCTGGTTAGCTCCTTAGTTGAGAATGTATATGGCGCAAACACGAGAGGATAATGTCTTTAGAAAAATGGTAACACTGACAACAGAGAAATACACGCCAAAGAAACCGACTGGGCAGTCGATAGGGATATTGGTCCATCCTCCACCGAAAGGCAAATATTGTACCATACGGAATATAATCCAGCGCGAGGGTAGGACGTTTCCCAGTACCGGATACATTAAGATTAGCCTCAGCGAGCGGAATAATCTGCCCGATATGCTCGGCTCCTCTCAGCAATTCGAGACATCGAGCCTCGTTCCTCAAGTCCCAGTCCGCCTCATCGCTAAGCGAGTACTTTACGACTATTCTCCGAGGGGGCTGTCTTCTTTTGTCTAGGAAAATAATTGCACCGCCGTCTAGGTAGAAGAAAGGCTATCAGTATTCGTCTGCTAGGCTAGGAAACCCCTGATACGTAGATAATGAAGGCGGTTCTCTCGTAATCGAAGAGAAGAAGCTTACTTACGGCGCCCTATTCCTGCAACACCACGATATAGAAGATTCTGGTTTGGTGTGAAATACGTGGAGATCTTATCCGCCAACGCCGCCATCCTAGCATCTTCTGCATCCTCCGCAGGTAGCGACAGGAGCAACCTTCCTATAAGATCGTAATTCATTTTTTTGCTCGTGTTCTAGGTATAATCGTGGAAATATCGGAGTCACTACGGTATTAATTCTGTAACAAACAGCGCCAATACGAATAATTATTACTAGGCAACGATACAATTATAGATTGTTATGCGAAATAATTCATATCAAATATCACGTATAACCAGAGGTAGCCACTGGCCATGGTTGGTGTATTATTGATGTAGGTAAATGTCTTTTACAGACAAAGACCCTAAAAATGTCAGCCCAATTACCATAAATAACCCTAGACTACTGCTATTTCTTTGTTTCACTCGCATCTAGCCTTTGATTATAAAGTACCGTGTTCGCTGGTTTCAGAAGCGTCTATTGTCATGCAAAAACGGTGGGCTTTGCGAGTATTTAAATCAGTATAGTGATTTTAGCTTTCCGTATAAGCTATACGTTGTATTGAAATATGATCATCTCAATTCTTTAACGCAACAATGAATTATTATAAAATCCTCACTCTTGACCGGCAGGATATACAACAACCGAAAATAATTTTCATGGAACGCGGCTTTATTAATACGGTAATATTTCGTTAGCGTTGACACTGCCATCATAAAATTTATTCGTTTTATGCTGGTACTCTATTGCGGGAATAGGCCCCTGTACACACATTATACAACCCTATGGCTCTCTTAACTACTTATTTCTTAAGAAATCGGTATTCATCTGACTTGATGTCTCTATGCACTTATTCGCCAGAAGTTCCCATCTGCACCTTCTGCTGTGTCTCGTGATGTGTCACCACACCACCATCTACAATATATTATATACTCCTCATTCGCATCCGTGCGGTTCTAAGAAACGCGACTTCGCAACACTTATTATATAATCAGCGTCATTCTTTTAAGCTTAAAACATCTTATCTCAGCTTAGCCCGACTTCAAGGTAGCTAAATCCAGTCATTTTGCCAGACTATTAAGCATAAATGAGCCAAACTGTCGGATAACCTCTCTTACTTACTGTATTGGTCCTGTTATTTCAAACCACGTTTCAAGAATACTTGGAAGATGTAACTATACAAACTCCCGAGCCCCGGCTTCCCCGCTATTTATGTAGTCTTCGTACGAATCATGGTGGGTGGGTAGGCATATTTGTAATACCAATTTAGCCAGGGAGTATCCAAGCATCTTCAGCATCCTTCCATAATAAATCTCTTTCTTCAGTTCCTAGGTACCAAAACATTGCTTTTTTCCAAATAAGTAAAAGAAAAAATGGGACTAGAGCGGCTCTTCGAAGCCTATATTCTTATTGGGCTTGTAGCCGTAGCTACCGGCGTCTATATTATCTATCAATGCTTCTTTTCGCCCCTTGCTAGAATCCCGGGGCCGTTCATTGCCAAAGTTAGTCCTACATATTATGCCTACATCGCGAAAAGAGGACGTATCCATCGTGACCTACATGATTTACACAAGAAATATGGGAGGGTTGTTCGAATTGCACCCGATGTATTGTAGGTACAGCCAAAGACTTTTCTTCGATGAAGGTAATATATTAATGTGATATCAATAGGAGCGTCATAGATCCCGTAGCCTTTCGAGAAATATATAGTATCACCTATCATAACTTCATCCTAGTTTTGTTCATTTCCTAACTATCATGGTAGAGGCAGGTAACAGGTTCTATAAAGCCGAATCTTACTCTGTGCTTCAAGGCTCGCGACCATTTGACCTTGCTGGTCAAAGGAACGAGAAGATCCATTCGGAGCAGCGTAAACTAGTAGCGCGAGCTTACTCTATGGATTCTATAGCCTATCTTGAACCTCAAGTAGACACGGTTTTGAAGACGTTGGTTGATCAGTTAAGGGAAAGCCGCGTTCAACCAATCAACTTGGGATATTGGATGCAATTATTTGCTTTTGGTATTAAACATAACACCCTCCCCTATGCACGAAATACTAGCTCAAGGCCAAAAATCGCTATACACACTGACACTTGTCCTAGATGTTATTGGAGCTATCAGCTTCTCGAAGCCGTTCGGATACGTCGCGAGTGGCGATGACGAAGGGATCTTCCGTCGACTTCAAAGGGCTTTCGAATCTATCGGCTGGGTTAAACACGCTCCTACCTTTTTTCGATTACACCAAAAGTTAATGCCCTACATCGGGAATTGGTTGGCCAGCAATGACCGGAATACCTACTTTTTCGAGCTCGCCTCTCGCGAAATCAAGGCTCGAACAAACCGCGACGGGGATTTTAAGGACATTGTGAACCAGCTCTTCTCAGTGCAGAAGGCGAAACCAGAGCTTAATGATACTAATATTGCCTTCATGATGACCTCTAACGTCTTTGCCGGATCCGACACTACGTCGACCTCATTACGAGCGATCTTCTACTTACTGTTGAAGCACCCGGAGACCTATAACCGCCTTAGAGAGGAGGTAGAAAGTAAGAAACAAGCGGGAGAGTTAAGCTTCCCTGTTACTTTCAAAGAAGCCGAAACTTGTTCATATCTCCAAGCCGTCATGTACGAAGCATTACGTTTATATCCAGCAACTGCTGACATTCTCGATCGGAATGTGCCGGAGGGCGGTATGACGATTGATGGACACTATGTTCCAGCCGGAGTAAGCCTTCAACACCGTGTGAATTTAACCCGAATGAATACTAATTTAGTAGACTGTGGTTGGGACCAGCTCGTGGGTCCTTCACCGTTCACAAGAAATTTGGGGCTCCGACGCAGAAGAGTTTCGCCCGGAGAGATGGTTGGATAAGGAGAACGAAGGCACACTGAGTATGTTTTTCACTTATAAATCGTAGAAAGGGCCTCATATAAATTCTGACTCTTTCTAGGACGGTTTTTCTTCTCGTTTGGCGGTGGTTCTCGAACCTGTATTGGAAGACGTGAGTTTACCCCTATTCTTTTTATCGATATGAAGACTGAAACATTTTTTTAGATATCAGCTGGCTTGAAATCAGCAAGGTATTTGGGCCGCTTAATGATATACGTTTGCCGTAATGGTTGACATATTTTTAGCTTGTCCCGACTCTCCTTTTGTGCTTCGATATAAAGCTAGCCGACAACGCAGAGATAAAGGAGAACCACGGGTAAGCCCGAGTACTTCTTACATGCATATTTACACTGACACGTGATTTCCAGTGGTCTTCTGTTCCTTGATGGATTAATGGTTCACATTGCATCACGGGAAGTATGATATTCCCACGTGTATGTGAATAGGGGCCTTAGCTTCGGAATATTAGGGAAGTCCAGTGTATTTTGTAACGAGTCCCTTCCAAGTTGGAGATAATTTCTGTTATATCTAGAGATGGCAGACGACTATGCGATATCGAACGAATAACGAACTATCACGAGGAATTTCTTTAGTTATTATAAGTAGCTACTAGTAGGCTAGGCCTCGTTGAAATACTTGTTTGAGATATGCTACTAAGCTGGTCGGTAACGCAACTAGCAATCAGATATTTCAACCCCGCAGCCAACATGTCCGCATCCCTTTTCTTACAGACATGATAGCGAGTATATTCGCTTAGCCAGTGTACGAGCAGACCACAGTGCTAGATCCAGAGGTCGAGCAATCAGTCAAGACCTTGCTGCTCTGCTGAATGTCAATGATAGTCGCGCCGGTGACTCCAGTACCGCCGTTGACTGAAGCGCCGGTGAACTGCACAGTGCCGAAGTCTGCGAAGCTAACTAAACTGCCACCGCTTGAGTAGTCCTCCACAATCCATTCGGCGTTGGTCTGGCAGAGCTTGTCGGTCTCACCGGAGAAGGAGTGAGTGACCTTCTTGCCGGTCGTCACGTTCTCGATAACGGCCGTGCCAGCTGACGTGCTAGAAGCAGTGACGGTCTGCATATTTGTTAGCGTGTTGTTTCTATAATAGCGTGTTTATGAGGTAGGCGCTTACGAAGGTAAGGGTATCACCGGCCTTGATCGGGATGCCAGAGAAGTCATAAGCCTAGGATATCGAGTTAGTACTAACTTGATTAAGTAAAAGGCGGCTCTAATTTATCTAAGGTGTGGCGCATAGAGATAGAAAGAGTGCATGGGTAGGGCTGAGCTGGGGGTTCGGGACTTAAAATCTCACTTACATAGTCTGGGTACCACTCATACCAGGCATCAAAAGATACCGACGATCCCTGGACAGTGAAGTCGACACCAGTTTGCAGAATCGCAGTGTCGCAAGTGTCGCCGTCAATACCGACCCAAGCAGATGCCGAGTACTGTCGGGAGCTGCTGCCGCCGGAGGGTGTCTTCGGGGTGGGGACGACAATACTACCGGTCACAGTCTTGTAGCCACTGCCGATAAGGACAGCACCAGCCCAGTTAGAGCTGTACTCGACGTGGGCGGTGTCATTCCCAGAGGCGATCGCAAACTCGCTGTCGGCGGGCTGAAGCGTGTTCGAAGCACGGGAAACCCTCCTCGCGGCAAGACGTTCAGCGGCTCGCTGACGACGCGCAGCCGTGCCGGGAGCAGCGAACGCCAAGTTGGCGTATAAGAGAGCGGCGACAATAGGAAGCTGCATCTTGAAGTTGACGAGGGGATTATCGAGAGAAGCACGAGCGGCGTATGTATTAGTTAAATCAACTATGTCCTGGAATGTGGAGGATGCTATGCTTTAAGAGCTAGAGCTGCGGCGTCTTGTATTCAGAAATGATTGACAGAAAGGGGGACGTTAAGTGGTATTATATAGACTGAGCATAGCTTCCCAAGTTTCCCACGTAGTTAGATGCGAGATAAACAAAGCCAAGAAAGTACACGCCAATGACGAGTCGTTGCGAGATTCTCTCAAGGCATCATCACCCCCCAGCGATGGTAGAATGTGATGCGTCCCAGATGTTGTCGTGACATGAAAGTTAAAAGACACCTTCCCGATATACTTGGAGGGCCGCCTCAGCTGCCCATTATCTGCCCATTATTCGTATATACATGTCAATAGAGGCGGCATCATCTGCCATATTGAACTTAGCGAGCGGTGGGCTTCCATCTTGATCTAGGAATACTTGGATATACGCGCGGGACCTGGCCAAGACTCATGGAGATACCAGCGGGTTGTCAGTCTTCAAGTCTGCCATGTTGATCTATCCCAATAGCGACTATGTCGGATAAAGCTAGTCCGGTTGAACGGTGCCGCTCATAATGGGTTGGAACGCGGGTGGAAAAGCTACGCTGGCCGACCCCAGGAATGTGCCAAGATCAGTTGTTCCGCTGGTCATTGGCTGGGGAAATACACGAGGGCCTTGGCCGTAGAGGAAGGTAGCATTGCCCAGCCGGCTCCTCAAAAGCTAGAAGAAAACGACATGTAAGCCGGTGGGTGAGTGGGTGTACACTAGGTAGGCACAGGCAAGTATGTAGTCGAGAAAGTTGTTCATAGAAGATAATCGAGTGGAATAGCCTGCGATAAGGAAAGAAACCCGCGAGAATGTGGAGGGAAGCAAGGGTGTTTATCCAATGAGGGGGAAGATAGGGGAAGATGGGGGCGTATGGCGTGAGACAGATAAGGGAGAATGGAGTACCAGAGTCAACCGGGTTTGGAGCAGCATTCTTCTAAAACTGTTTGCAACAGCATGGAAGGGAGGTTACAAAAGATATCAAAAGATATCAAGAATATCAAAGTCTCACGAGCCTCAAGTTCTTCAGCTCGATTACTATGGATATAGACGTCGAAATAAGCTTTGATTTACAGTCCCGCCAAGCGATTAGGGAATGATTTACAGAGAGCGCCGAGGCGTAGCCAAGCTTGCCAAGTGAGATTTTATCTCTCTGTATTCTTCGTTCTTTCGATAGGCAAGTGATTTGCATGGCACATGCGAGACAACCTGATCCAGTCGCGCTAATGTGTGATCCCCTACTCCCTACTAGGTACCTATTCCTCATCTCCTTCCCAAACCGTTGGAATGCTATCGAAATCGCTTTGGTTTAACAGATAGTTAGTATATGTATACGCTGCTTGCTTTGGCCAAGTCGTCCTGGCCGCGTCCTAGCTAGATGTAAGACCAATCATTCGGTCCGACTACCGGCGTCGCATTTCGACCCAATCGTCCTTAGGAAGGTATTCTTTGTAGGTAGCGCCACACATATGTCCTGTCTATCGGAGCTTAGACTTAGTCAAGTCACGTAATTATCTCAAGCTGGGATGTTATACGCAGATAAGCATACTCTATCAACATTCAAGTCAAAGACTATTGGTCCATGCAAAAGAAGATTCGAGAGTTAAAGTAAAATGTTGAAATGATATATCAAAGGTTATCGCGATTTATATCCGGAGCTCCCAGAGAGCTTCCCTATACGATGAGATTATATAATTCCCCTAGATCCTAATATGGGTTCCCATGTCCTGGTAACATCGTACTGATGTCTTGCTTGAGCTCAATTCAGCTTATACCAATTTTGGGTTATGTTCAGCTCTTTATGAGTCCACCCAGAAATATGGACTCTAGGTCAAGAGCCTGGTATTGAACTAAGAACCAAGTAAAAAGGTAAGTAGTAGCTCTAGTAACTGTTGAGAATTTGAAATATAAATTACGTATTATCAATCTAATATTCCGGCCTGCTTATCGGTGGAATTTCCTAATGGGCTTCGAATCTAATGCGATGAATACTTAGATCCACCTGTTGCGATAGTCTGACCCCGGAATTCTCATCCAAATCGGGCGTTATTCCGACAAAATGCTCTAAGAATCTTGATTATGTACGAGTCCTGCGAGTCTAGAAAATATCTAACATCTCCTCGCGAAACCCAACACCTTCCTTTTCAAGAAACGCAATAATCATCTGCAATGAAGCCACTCAATTTTTATCGCTTATTGCCGGGGCCGCGTCACTCTTTACATGTTCGTGAACCTTCTCGAAATCGATGGCGGTCTCGCTGGACCCAAAAACTACGAACCCGTTAGAAACTTCGGCAATATGAACAATATTAGTAAACTTACGAGATTCCATTTCTTCTAGAGACTTGCCCTTGGTCTTTCCACTCTGTTAGCAAGCATTTCCGTTGGTACGGTCCATATATACGGCATCTCACCTCCTTAATGAAAAACCATGTGTACACAACTAAGGCCCAGTTGAATATGCAGAACATCAGAAAGGTCCTCCAACCGATATTGTCTATAGCATGTGGAGTGACCTGAGAGAAGACAAAGTTGAACAGCCACTGGGTGGCCGTGCCGACTGGTAAATGTCAGTACTAATAACAATACCAACGAAGAAATAAGTGTGAGTTACCTGCCACGCCCGCTTCTCGTACCCGGGAAGGAAATATTTCACTCATGTAGAGCTAAAAAGGGGTACGAATGAGCTTATGGTAAATGTAAATAGCGGCGACAGGATTACTAACCCAAGGAACCGGTCCCCATGATATATTATAACTCACTATGAACAGAAAATAATTAGCAGATGATCCAAAGGTGTACTACAAACTCCGATAGGGGTTACTAACTGGCTTCAAGATAAACCATGGCTACTGCTGCAGCACCAGTACTAGTCAGAGATTGGTTCGCAACTGGCGGATGAGTAGCTGTTAAGCAAGCGATGATGAGCATATAAGCCCCCATCAGGAATGATCCACCAAGAAGTGAGCCGCGACGGCCAATCCTTTCGACGAGGAACAGTAGGAAGAATAAACACGAGACAACTTTGACTACGCCGAAGAAACCGCTGATTAGGAGACTCTGGTCACCGGCGCCAACTGCTTTGAATATCTGTGGAGCATCTTCAAGGAGTTAGCCTATAATCGGGCTCTAAGGGGAGTCAATGATATGAACCTACAGTAAGCCAGACTGGTATTTCCGGTCAATTGTACGCCTATACTTCATGTTAGTAAGAGATAGTTGACCAACGGTAGATATAAACCCGCGTATACCTATTTGGAGCGTTATAACGATGAGGAAACGGAAGCGATTCACTGGTAGGAGGTACTCTTTCCAAGTGAGCCCCTCAGTGACACGTTCTTCTTCTCGGATACCCTCGATAATTTCCGCGAATCTGTCGCTAGATATTAGTTGCCGGAAAAAGCGCATTTGATCTTTTGTCATACTCTTCTTGTACTTTAACACTATCGCCGCCGCGAACCCATATGAGCGACTGCACAGCCTCTTCCGTTCGGCCTGACTTTGCGAGCCATCGGGTACTCTCTTTCGTGAGTAACATTCCTAGCCCCAGTATACCACCGGGAACAAGCTATTACAGAGCTGGGTCAGCGAGGCAAATGACTGGAGAGAAGTAACTACGAATTGGATACTGACCTGGAGACCAATAGGAATCTGCCACTGTTGTGTCGTTGGACCTAAGTGTTGTGACACACCGTAGTCGACCCAGTACGATGTCATTACGCCGAGGGTGAAGAAGAATTGAAACATGCTTCCTAGTTGACCCCTGATATTCTTTGGCGCCATCTCCGCGCTATACACTATAATGCCAGAGTTAGCAACTGGTGAATCGTACGTAAATATTTCAAAGCAGACTTTACCCGGCAGAAGAGGAGTATATCATGAAAAGAGGGACAAGAAAGGGCATATTGCTTACTCGGAATGATGACGGTAGCCATCCCAACCCCTATCCCCGAAATAACACGAGCGACATAGAAGGCAGCTAACGAGTGAGTATTAATGACCTGGATGATACCTCCAATGTTGAAGATGAGCGAGGCCAGCGCAATCGACCACCGACGGCCAAATCGAGCTGTGAATGGCCATACGAAGAAGCAGGAGAAGAAAGCTAATTAGTCGATGATTAGCCATATCTTCCCTCTCTCTTACGAAAGGCGCAACTTGTATTAACCTACCTCCGGCCTGTAAGAGGCTTGTTGCATTGGAGCCGACGCTTGAAGAATTAGATGTGTTGATGCGGAAGTCATTTTGGAAAGAGGGCAGCGTGAGAACGCCTCCGACGACACCCGTATCGTATCTATGGACTTAGGGTAAGAAGTTGCACATAAAATGAAGAGAAGATGAATAATCGAGCGCGGAAACTTTTAGAGTGGCGGTTCTAATATATAAAGAATTGTCCTCGACGAGAATTGGATGTGTACCTAAAGTACCTAAAATAGAAGGGGGGAACATACGCGAACAAGAAGCTGCCAATACAGCATAGAGCAACTAGATACCAGGCCCTGAAGGTACCCAGTTTCTCCCCCATGATATCGAATCTTTTTGATGCAAAGCTTATTCGTATATTTGTCGAACTTGTTCGAATATAACAACGGCTGGTGGAGGACTAGTACCGTCCCAACTTCGACATGAGGTTGGCTATTGGCTAAAGTGCAAAACTAAAAAGATGAAAACTTCATAAGTGCTTTTTGGGTATCAACTAAGCAACAATAAATAAAGGCATACGATGGCTTGATATATTTCTTATATACGTAGAAACACATCAGTCTACACCCGTATGTTTCTTTATAACAACCAGTGTTCAGAGCTACTATTCAGACAGGTAAGTAAACGGTCGCTAGCAAGTCACATAATAGGTAGGGATCCATGCCGTCCCTATTTGGTAACGTCAAATAAGTACACACATAAATGCTGGGCAATAAAAAATAATCGCGTGTAAGCATTCGCCTGTCAGATGTCAGCTAACAAGCTGTCGTACTGTAGGGACAGAGGGATTCTTGGTGTCATTCGCGCTAAGAATTGCGAGCTCGAACCCCTGTGCCCTCGGCCAATTGCGTGTCTGTGTTTCGCTCGCTTGACACGACGGGGCATGATCCTGCAAGGCTGATCGTAAAGTGAAGTTCCGGACGGTCCTTTAAGTCAGGGGAGAAAGCAAGCAAAAGGGGAAGAGGGCACGATATATCTTATAGTATAACGTTGTCGTTCCGAGGGGTTGGGTCGGTATAATGATTCTGTATCGGTATGAATATAGAGAATAGCTAGTCGAGTATGGAGTATGTAGCTGTGCAAGCAAAGATACCCTCAGTTCCTATTGGATACCCCCGCAAATACTCTCGATCCCCCGCGCAAGGAACCCTGGTGTAGCGTTTTATTTAATTAGATGAACCCCCCGACTCGACCCGTCGTGTGGTTGCAGCAGGGTGGAACGCATTGCGTCTTGCTTACGGTACTCGGCTCTGTCGGTCTGTCTTACTGATGATTGGGTATGTTAACCCCCATCAACCCCTTGGATTCGAGGAACCTTTGATAACAAGACCGACAAGTCATTAAAAAAAGAAAGGCATTACCAACGACGACCCGATAAGCTATATTAAAGGGTATCCAATGAACGAATAAGGATAATAAATACCTAGCCGCAGGATTCGTTGCCACCAATGACCGAGGCTCTGCGGCCTCTGCGACCTTTGCAGGCACAGGTTTCCAGCGATGCTCACGATCCGCAGAGTCCGCAGCTCGGGCCAGGGCCGACACTTAACCCCGTATCCGTACCGGATCCGCTGACGAAGCGAGCAATTTGCTCTCAGTGCAGAATAAGAAAGGTAAGTAATGGCTGTCTCAGTCCGGTATCCATTTCATGATTTTCAAAGAAATCAACCCGATAGAGCCACTTAAAGGAGGTAGGAATATATAATATGCCTATTTATTCTAATCCTGTTAGGTCCGATGTGACGGTAGACCAAACCTCTGCCAAAACTGCGATCGGCTAGGCTTCGAATGCTCATTCCAGCAGTCCCCCGGCAAGGCGCCGGGCCAATACGTGGTGAAGCTGCCGGAGCGGCGGCGGCGTATGCAGGCGTGCATCCCGTGCCACTCCAAGAAAACCCGATGTCTCGGGGAACTCCCGAGCTGCTCCAGTTGTGTCCGCAGAAACCGCGTCTGTACCTATCCCCGGACTAGGAGAGCCGGGATCATTGCTCGCGGCCCCGACGCAGCCGAAGGTTCGGGGACCGACGATAGACCGGCGCATGCATCTCCCGGTCAGGACATCGGGATGGTAGGCCAGGCGGAAGGGTCTGCGCTGGATTATGAGACGACGCTAGGTTTAGTCGAGGACTACTTCCGGCATTTATATCCGCTGCCGTCGTTTTCTTTCTTTCACAAGGCGACTGTCCTTCAAAGGTGCAAGGACCAGACGATAAACGAAACCCTGAAGCTATCAATATGCGCTATTACAGCGTTACAGCTCCAACGCACTTCGCTCTGCCACGATCTATGGATCCAACAAGCCGAGCAGTCGATCCTACAGCAAATAGGCCGGGCCTCTATCTTCCACCTACAAGCACTACTCCTCGTGATCCGGTATAAGATCGAAAGCGGGGATTTCCCAACAGCATTCATGTTAGCTGCGCTCGCAGCGCGAACGGCGTTAGCCCTCCGTCTGAACTACGAGCGCCCGGAGCTATCTGACGTCGCGCAAGAAGCGCGTAGGCGGCTCTTCTGGGCATTATATCTACTCGATGACTTCTTCTGCGTGGGGCTTAGAGAGTTCGAATTATGTCCGGAAGAGACGATCCACCTCCAGCTGCCCTGCGATGAGGATTACTTTGAGATGGGCCGATTCGTACATACCGGCTTGCTCCGGCCCGGGCCCTCGGAGTCTTTAGTGACTGTGGGTTTACGCGGCGTATTTCTCCGTTTAACATCTGTTCGACGGGCGGTTATGAGGTAAACTTACACCCACCCAGTCTTATAAGTCTTACATACAAAGACTCCTTTTCTTACCCCCTTTAGAGACATCTCGAACTCACTTATACAACGCTGCACAGGTTCAACCGCCGCGTCGGACTAGGCGAGGAACTATCCTCAACAATTAGCTCTAGCATCCGACGCATCGAAGAAGAACTTCGATCGCTTAAAGCGACTCTCCGGCCAGTCGATCAATACTCGGTATCCAACATGACATGCAGCAAATGGCCAGCCCAATTCATCATGCTGCACATGTCCTGGCACCAATGCCACTGCGACTTGTACCGCCTCTGTCTAGACGGGTACAGCGAAGCGGCCCCATCTCCGGTCCTAGCAGTGCTCCACCCGCGGGACCGAGTCGCCATGCAGTTCAAGTGTCTCGAGCACGCCGAGAACATCATCCGGATCGTGTCCGATTTCTCAAACTATGAGGACGGGGAGTGTCTTCTCGAGCGCGATGCTGCCGTCTGCGCGTTTGAGAGCGCGCGCCTGGTTATGTTTGGCTCGCGAATACCGGGAGCGGCGTCGAGTCTCGATGTTGCGATAAACAAAGCCAAGCTATCACTCAGTCTGATCACGAGGTTCTTCCCCTATTCTGCTTCGACACAACCCCTAGTAAGTTACTATCCACCTCCCCCAATTAGCTAACTCCGGACGCAATTACTAAGACCTCCTAGCGAAAGGACTTAGAACGCTTAATAGCAAGCTACTCCGTACGCCTCGCCCTACAGACGCAAGGAACGCCCTCCGAACCCGACCCCCCACCCTCAGCACGCCCCTCAACAAAAGTCTCCCAGTACGCCAGTTCGCGCCAGCGGCTCTCCGTCCAAAGCCTACTTCTCCAATCAGATTTCGTCGACGACAGCCACGATATCGCAGGCCCGACGCCCCCACCCGAGACCCATACCCTCCAAGCTACCGCCCAGACAACCCACGTCTACGGCCAAAGCAGCGAGGACCCCACATCTGCTGCCAAAGC
The DNA here is from genome assembly GCF_022497035.1 of Daldinia vernicosa. Lineage (NCBI taxonomy): Eukaryota > Fungi > Ascomycota > Sordariomycetes > Xylariales > Hypoxylaceae > Daldinia > Daldinia vernicosa. Next base: position 108,495 of record NW_025953972.1, on the reverse strand, counting down.
GCAGCAATGGAACACGGCAGGGAATGGGCAGCTACCATCTCCTGGGCTGTCTCTCGATGCGGGACAGGAAGATGCGGGGTTGATTTTCAACCCTTGGATGGGCTTTACCGGTACCGAGGATATGTCCGGGCGGCCTCCGGGACTCGACGACGAGTTCTAGCGAATCGATGGGGATTCTATGATATAACATGATACGTGTGCGGCAAAGGGAAGCGATGCCGTTGTATATGCCCGTGACGAAGATTTCCGCCACTAGAAATATGAGTAGTCGGCAAGGAGCTGGACTACTACACATGTGTTTAAAAGATCTATATATTTGTAAGGGGAGAAAGTCGTGGTCAATTTCCATATATCTGGGCTACTATGAGCACTAACATATCCTGAGTTTAAAATATATAATTTTGGATGGTGTTATTAACTTCCCGCAACAATACTATAATACTATGTAGTCTAGTCGGTTAACAAGCATACTTGTCTTGTATAATGTTTTGTGACATATATTGTTAAGCACACTATTCCAGCTTTCCTCCCTCCAGTCTTTGCAACTTAATTAATTGCCTATCTACCACAGACCAGAATGACCCCAGAGGCTACGACCGAGCCTTGTGTGTTGTTATAACCTATGTTTCATCTGGTAATCTCCGCCTTAGTTGACAAGTTGCACATCCCTAATGTTGAGGTTTAAAGTTACGCATGGCTGATATTAAAGTAGTCACTGATAGACGTTTTTATGCGGAATGGTGTGTTTAAGGCTCGACTGTGATGTATCCTCACATCCTCATCTGTGTGGCTATCAACGTCACCGTCTGAGGTGTGCAAGTCACTAGTTTCAAGTTCAGCGTCGTGGTGAGGATTCTGCTGTGGTGAAGTCATGGAAGCCGTTTCAGCAACGGCTAGATCATAGACATCGTCATCGGGAGATGCCGTGACCATCGCCGAAAGCGTGGACTTTTTCGAATTTGGCGCATTGGTGTTTCTGGCTCCGGTTGGGGTTATAGGCTGAGAGAAATCAAAACAATCTGGATCCGAGGTGGAAGATAAGACGGGACTAGTTTTAGGCCCCGTCTGGAATATGTGGTATTTTGGAAATCGCTTAAGCTTGATTTTCGGTTTCGGGCCAGTATAACGCAATGCCATCTCAAGACGTTCCTCTTCATCTGATTCGTCATCCGTTATTTTATACGGATTTTCACTCGTATGGACGTGGTGATACGGATTGAGTAAATTACTTCCACTTGACCGGCGCCGGTTATGCTTTAGTTTCTCCTTCGTAGAAGGGAACCCGATATGGTTAGAACTCGGTGTTAGATGCTCATATGTCCCCCCGTACGTATTCGCTAGAGATCCGGTAGCCATCCTTCTTAAGTCAACTTGGCTCTCGCTAAATACAACACGAGCCCGCAATGCGTGAACTGCACGATCTAGAGCCAGTTCGATGGCGCACCGATCCCGGATGCGAGCCAATTTAGGCCAGGTCGCACGTTCGCCTAATAAGCACGAGCGGTGCATGAACTCGGTCGTCGGATTCTTCAGCACCTTAGGCAAGTCCCAAACGCCCATGGCCGGGAGAATATTGATATCACCCGAGTATTTCTGGCTTAGGATAGACCGCAATTTGCTGACGAGCGTTGGGAAGATACCGATTTCGGCCATAAACTGCATTCGATGCAAGGCTTCGCTCTTGGCTAGAGTCGTAATTGTGTGCATCCAATCCGATTCCTCCTTGAAGATCGTCTCGTAACGTGCACTCGCCGGCCCCTCGTCCTTGGTAAGGAAAGGAACAACATGCGGATTGACCTGCGACACAATGAAATGGTTGACGTTGAACATTTCAGCAAGTCTCGTCATAGGGAGGTCATTATCGACAGAGCCATCAATCCACATCTGTGGAGTAGGATTCCACGTACTGTGTTCGCCTGTTAAAGGGTTCTTGACTAACAACGGCGCAGCACTGAAAACGAATGGCACTGAGCATGATGCTGCGACAGCAGACCATATCATCACGTTAGGTGCCGTGACGTAGTTCAATAACCGTGGTAGCTCGTAAATAGATGCTGATGAGACACAGATGTTGCATATCCTCCTTGTACGATTATACGCTTCCTGAAAAGTGATGTCGCCAAGTAAGTTGCGCATTACGCGTGTTAGATGCTTGATATCGGACCAATTCCCCTCGGTAAGCAGTCTTCGTAGGTGACCCAAGAGACCTTCTTCGTTACCCTCCTCTTCGAATACGGCTAGATCACCATACGGGAACTCTACTAACAGTTGGGGAATCTCGTCGTCTGTCCTTGAACAAACCACAGAGCAGACAATTGAACCCGCCGACGCGCCTGAGATAATACGCGGAAGCAATTTTGTCTCATACATGGCTTTCAAGACGCCAATATGCGTCATACCGAAAGTGCCACCGCCGCTAAGTAGGAGGGCGCTCCGTCCAAAGCTTTGGCGCGCGTAAAGTACCGCGTCCAGCAGATCCTTCGGACCCGGGTCGTCCGCTCGGCGATACGCACTCTGCTCTACCAGAGCTGTAATAGTTTGCAAGGCAGAATCGACGTATCGCGAAACCAACTTCTTAGTGCCACAGTAGGAGTGACGGTATAGGTCAATATTGCCCATGCCGCCCAGATCGCGCGAGAGGGATGTTCTGACGATATGCATCATGGATTTTATATCACGATTAGTGCGGGCATTATCGAGTTCTCGTAGGCGCATTTCTAGAAGATCGGGGTTATAGTCCCCAGTTGAAACATCGGCCTTCCATTCTTCATTACCTTCGAGGACATCTAGTTCTTGCGCTGCTGCCTCCCATTCACTATAAGATTCAGCACCCTGTAACCGCGCCGATAGAATTTGTTTCCGCTCTTCCACCCGTCTCCATTCCGCTCTTTCTTTATGTGTTAAGCCATCTTTGAGGTATAAGAAACCATCTATGACCTTATATAAGGGGGTCGTATTGGGGAACGACCCGCTAGTCTGTCCCTTGCCCTTCCGCGCGGGTTTAACACCGGATGGTTGGAGCGAAGGGACGGGTGAGAAAACGTCTACGAGGTGTCCCATGATGGTACAAGAGGCGGCAGTGTCGCTTCGATGTGAGTGACGGGAGAGCGTTGCATTCTAACCCGTCCCATATATATACACGCCCGAAGTACTCGTCAGTTCGGAGGACGTGGCCAGCTCCCGGATAATCTGAATCGCCGTCGGCACGGGTTGGTCGGAGGTAGTATATCGGTTGAGGTAAAACGAGAAAATACTACATGAGGAAATGAAATGGAAATTCGGAGAATATGTATAAGATTGATTAAGTAACCTTAGCGTATTATTCAACCTTTGTCCTTGAATAGAAGCTATAGTTAGTATAATGAGAAAGATGTAACCAGGTACTTTAGAGCTACGGGAAGGGAGGTGAAAGTGTGACTTTGTAGAACGAAGAACCTGCTGGACAAATAGATGGGAAAGACGTCAGAAAATGCGGAACTACTGTGTATGTACATATGCGGGACTCCAACCATGTGAACAATAAACATTAACACCAGGTGGGTCATAGGACAGGGGGTCATGACCCTAAATAATGGAAATCCGCGTTTACTATGCTAAGTCTATTGTGGGGTACATGAGGGGTATAGTATAGAATACGGGGAAGTGTTTTTGAGAAGAGGAACAATATGTGGGGTTGAGTTGTACATTGTACATAAACCAAACACTAAACCAAACACATTCTATGTAAATGTAAGCAAATTACATAAAAACCACAAGACTCGATCTAGACTTGGTTCTTTTATAAGCCACAAGTATTACAAGTCTTACAAATCTTACAAGAATTAATGCATCGAGAATTTGACTTCGAAGAATGCCTAGTTATACGACCAAGAATAGAATCGTGTCTAATATCCATCCCAAGCGATATTATAGCCCTGGTAAATTTAAGGCCCTACGTCTAGACCTCGGAAGTAATAGATCCATGTCTTCTTCCAGACATCTGACAGGCATCAACGCTTTACAAGTCTAGCTGAAAAGGAATAAACAGCCTCCCTAAGCACATTTGCAACGCCGTGTTCTATCCAGAAATGTCCGGCGGTTGAAACCTCTACGTAGCGAAACTGAGATCCTTCAGCACCGCTTAGCTGCGTAGCCCAATCACGCATTTTCTTCATAGATAGAAAACTATCTTGGTCTCCATATATAGCAAGAGTGGGGTTTGCGGCAAGCTTTGCCTCGGCCTCAACCTCACTCTCTTCCCGCTTCGTGTTGTCCTCGTGGGTTTTGGCAGGCCCACCTTTCTTCTTCGCCCAGAGATTTGAAAAGGACATAGTTGCCAGATTCGTAACGAAGCCTAGAGGAGGTGACACTAACAGATAGGCAGTACGAAACCTGATTAAGTTGTTGACATGTTCCAAACATGGAACTTCAATATCGCCTCCCGTATCCTGATCGGTGGGTGGGGTGTTACGTCTCCTATGTATAAACTTACTCCGAGATAATATGTCCCTGACGCCTCTCCGTATCTTCTCTTCCGGGTCTGGGGAATGTCCTCTTTGTTTATCACGAGCTTTTGGTGATATATCCTCATCACCACCGACACGCATGCCCAGCGACTTTCTCGGTGAGGCGGGAGTAGTGAACATAGTCACCTGCTCTTCGGCAAGGTGTTGTGCTCGTAGTCGAATGTCTGCGAAGGCGGTGTGTGTGGCAGGCGAGGCGAAATGAGACAGGTAAGAATCGAGAGGGGGGAGTTGGAGCGTCACCATGGCACCGTACGAATATCCAGCAAGTAACAAAGTTGGAGCTGAGTTCTCTTCTGCTTCGATAGGGCGCAGTTGGTTCTGGGGAGTACCCAAATAATGCAGGTAATAAACGAGAAAACCGGCGACGGACATATAATCGGCTCGTTCAGGCTTTGATGTCCACGACGTGCGACCTTTAGAGGACGAGGCGCCCCTATTTTTTTTAGCATAATAATTAGTTTCATGATTACACGTATAGAAACACGCCAACAATTAAGGGCGAAAATGATAACGAACCTGAAATTGAATGTCGCGACTACAAAGCCGAGATGAAGTAGTGTGCTAGTCACGAGAAGTACAATAGGGTCGTCGTAGGATCCGCCGAGTGGTGCGTATGGGTGAGCGACCACAGCAGCATGCCGAGGCCATGATGGATCGGAGGGTGTAAGCGGTTGGTTAGAGCGTACCGGATGGTAGATGCGACAGTCGAGTTTGGTATTATCGTGGATGCTAGGGAGCGTGAAGCTCAAGTTGGGTCGCGGAAGCATTGTCTAGTTCTCCTCGGACGTATGACAAAGCAATGCATCATGTTGGACTCACAAAAGAGCCAGCTGACGAAGGTTGAATACTAAAATAGTTGAAACGTTTAAAAACGCATTGTTATGAGCCGTGCGTGAAACAATTATTTAGTGTCTCTTTGGTACATAAGCAAATAAGTAGATAGTTCCGTTACACGAACTATATTCTGTTACAGTAGCCTCGATGACGTTGCCCTAAATCTTGGCGCCTCTCCGAGGTTAGCTCCCGGTTGGACCCCACACCGCCTAGACCATTCTACCATTACCATTTTATCTTTTACAGTTTACATGTGCATGTACCTCTGCACCTGGGTAATATCGATTATATTAATATTAAGGACACATACATGAGGGTAGATAAGAAACGTTAATATTGCTTTCACTTATATTAGGTAGGTATATTTATCAAATATTTCCATTACAATATCCCAAAATGTATTATCTACATAGGAAAATCGTTTCTCTCTAATATATATACCTATATAGAAATAGCATTGCGGCTTTCTTGTATAATGTGCAAGCAGTTGGATCCTCTTCGTAGTGCAAGCGATGTTGGTATCTTAACTACACATGTAAATCCCCCCGCTATGTAACTCGAGTATTATTCACACACACACACATATACACACAATGCGCCCTGCCAAACCTAACTCCTATCCAACCAATGATACCGTGTCTCATGCCCGAACTATGCTTATGAGTGATATTCCTTCTATGATCCAGTGTGGTCCAGCTGATCCCTCCTAAGATCCTGCAATCCCTAAGCCCACCCTCGAGCCGAGTCTCTCCGTTCGCCCTCCGTCTCGTTCGCGGTCGACAGTTGCTCTCATTCGTCGTCCCTCCATCAACCCTCTCAACCCCCGTTTCTGCAACCCAATCACGCTGCTTAATTCCCCGCTCCAGACTTCTCTAACAGCACCATGCTCACTGTCGCCAAGCTCACTCCACTCGCTACCCGACACGCTTGTTGTTGCGCTCAGTTCATCGGGATCCGGCCTGGACCCAGATACACTGGTATTGATCCGGAGACCTTCGAGCCCCCCCGCTGCTTCGTCGGTGCTCGACTGTGATACAGACATTGACCGGCCATGGTAAGGGCTAACGGCACCGCCCCCTAGAGACGACTCGAGACCCATATAGAAGTTGGGATTCATGCTACCATCGATTCCGCGGCCTCCGCCAGCTGCCATAGCAGTAGCATTGAACACGGCGGCGGCATTACGTGAATCAAGACGGGCATGAAGACGTTCGACTACAGCCTCCAATAGCCCGTCTACCTTGTAAGGCCGGGCAATCTGCAGTAACGAGCAGAGAATTTGAGGCGTGCAAAGGGGTGATGATGGGGGAGGTAGTGCCGACGTATAAAGGAAGTGCAGGAGAGCTTGGACAGTTGGGCAAGTATGTGGAAGGTAAAGGCATCTCGGTCGAGAACCAGGCGGTAATGACGCGGGAGTTGGCGCTGAATTAACGTGCCCAAGATCTGTTGAGCCACCACCGCCACCAGTCGCATTTGGTCTGAAAGATCCAGCAGAGGAATTGTTTAGCGTAGTAGCCATCGATAGATTGCTGTCGCCGCCGGTGCTCCTAGTTGACTGAGTAATTGTTATGACAGAATTACGCGCGCCCGCTTGCCCCGACATGCCTGTTCTTAGGGTTGCTGAATCGCTACCGTCCTGTGTAGCAGCACCTTCGCGCAACAATTGCACAAAGTACGGACCCCATCTGCGCGCAACGATGCGGGAATTAATAGGTATTCGCTCGCCATGGAAACAAAGGATATCCATGTCTGCCAACTCCCGGAGCATTAAAGCTTTTTCACCCAACTCCTCAGCCGCCCGCATATGTGATCTCCCACCGCCGGTCCAGCCAGCTTTCCTAGCCGTACTGAGATCAGGGGCTGTAAAAGGACTGCTGGCGGATATAAATCCCGACAGAGGCGATATCTTACGGGGGTTGTCGTAAAAGCCAAAAGCTTCCAGCTCCACCATACAAACATTAGAGAAATTGATACGACGGTGATTATAATCGTCGACCAAGCTCCTCTTACGATTGCCCAGGATTACAAAAATATTCCGCCTATTCCAGAGAACACCTCTGTTCCAACTACCCTGGCTGAAGACACTACCGCCCGTATCAATACGTACCCAGGTAAGATTTCTAAGATCTAAAGCCCACAAGGCGTATTCTTGCTTGGAACTTGTGAGATAGGTGCCGCTGACAACAAAGTACGTATCAATAACTCCGCCGTTTGGAAATCGTAACCCAGGCGGGGAATAAGTTCCCGACATCGGTTTTTCAGCGAGTGACCCATCCGGGCCTCGAATTTGAAGTTCTAGTTTTACATCTAGAAAGTTGTAGTTCGAGTAGATGAGCATTGATGAACCTGGTTCCTTAACTTCATGGCTGATCGCACTATCTTGACGTGAAGTCTTGCCTATCTTGGCGGTAACGTTAGGAGGTAAGGGGGCGACCACACTGCGATAGGCACCACAGGACTTCCCTAGCGATTGGGTCGAAGTCCACTTTAGACTTCGGAGATTGAACACACTAATCTGTTCAATGTAATGGTTCGCTCCATCCTGGCCGCCAACTACAACCATCTCGGCGCCTCCAGCACCGTCGATGTTAATGCCAATTCTACCTTCGTTCGGGTTCCCGTTCGAGGGATTATGTTGCAAAGCAGATAGAGGGGCCCTGTGCGACGAAAATGTCGCGGAAGAGGGTAGAATACACGCGCAGTGAGCGTAACGGCCTTGCGGGGCGTCCTGGGAGGGAACATAAGTCCACTTATTTGTTATAACGTCGTAGATGTATATATCAGACATGACGGTTACTTCAGGTTGCTGATCGGGGGCTGCCGACGCAGGTTGATTGGTTGTAGGTGACATACCCCCGTAACAAACCATCTTAGTATCGCCCAGAGCACACATGGAATGGAAATAACGAGGTGGAGGGATATCTCCAGTGGTCTCAATCTTGGTCCAGTGTCTCCGAATAAGATCCAACTCATAAAGATCCGAGGTAAGGGGAGCTGGCCGACTTCGCGACAGAATCCGCCCGCCAAAAACATATAGCTTATCCCCAAGTATCGTAGTCGTTGCCCCGACTAGAGGGTGAGGCTCTTGGCCAGTAGTTCGGTGAACATTACACATCAGCCCAGACAGGTGAGCGGAAGACCCTGAAGTCGCGGGAGTACCGACAGCGGCACTAACAGAAGGGTTTCTACCCGTAGAGGCCACCGGCGGAGAGGGGCCAGCTGAGTGAGGTCCATTACTTCGGGGTGTCAGGTTATCCCTCTGGCCATCCCCACCATCAGATCTCAAACTGGCTATACTGCTCTGGCTGCTGCTCATATCCATGCCACCATTATACATCTGGTTTGGGAACATCGAACCGTTGGAATCCATAGCGTTCGCTCCACTATCTACGTTTGCGTCTTCGGCAATATTACTCTCAGCTATAGTAGTCAAGTTATCTTGCGGAGCACTAAACGAGATCGCAGGAGGTGCGGGACTCGAGGGGGACGGTGAAGATGGCGGCGGCGCTGGAAGCGGTTTCTCGAGGCTATTTTGCAGACTCAGATTCCTAACATGTTGCAAAGGTGGCGGTCGCGTTTGAACGGGTGTCCCGCTAGATTCCGACGCCACAGGACTCGCGTTGCGCGTTCTGAGAGAGGCCAGTCTCGAGGGCCTCCTCGCAAATCTTGAAGAATCTTCTCGGCTAGGAATAGCCTTTTTGAGACCTCGATAGACGTCGGAGAAGAGATCGGATGGGGATTTCGAGTGAGGGTGTCGACGGTCGTGGTCATCTACTTCGCTCTCGTAGATATCGTCGAAGAATTGCGGACTAGCTTGACGGTCTGGTTGACCCGTAGTTAGACTAGCACCAGACGTAGACATTTTTAGCCCCTCCCTCTTAGCCGCGAGTACACGGCGATGTTCAGGGCTGAAGAAGAGATCTAGAAGACGAGGAACAGAGCCTCAAAAATAAAAAGGTGCCAGAAACCCGGGTATGAGTACTACTCTAATACGATACCAGGGTAGCTAGGAGTAGAACCGGAAAAGTATTATTAGGAGATGCGGCACTAGGATTAAGATAACAGGGGATATTTCTTCGGCCGGTCTTGGGAAGACGCGACGATGGTAAGGCTAAGGCTAAGGCTAACGAAAGACCACGAGGCGGCTCCGAGCCAGGGGTGCCACGAGAGCTTGATGAACATGGGAGATCGTGTTCGAGACGGTAAGGGAACAGACGACAAGCACTTGACCGAATGTTCGATGACAACATACCTTGGGTCCTTGGGTAAACAAAATGAGGTCTTAAAAATCGACGTCGTAATTGACAATCTTAAATGCTCGGTCGACACGATGCCTGGGCGTCTTCCCTGTCTTCTGAACCCTGGCTCCGTCTGTATGTATGTACGTATGCCGCGCGCTTTCTTCCGAGTCCCGCGGTCTTTTATTTCCTTTTACTATAGGCTTTCTATAGGTTCGTTTATCCGAGCGCTCCGAAGATCTGAAAGGATATCTCTAATTGCACAGACTTTCCCGTATTCTTGCCGATTAGCGGTGGTGCCTGTTTGTAAGGGGTGTAAGGGGAAAAAAAAAAAAAAAGGGGGTGGAGGCCAGTTTGAGGTTTGCGGGAGTCATGGTCCAACTCCTACGCGCGGAGGAATTAAGGCTGCGCAGCCCGCATCGATGGATTAATCGATTGACTAACGAATTTATTCCATTTTATTTCTTTTATTTCCTAACCCCACCTCCTTTTACGTTGCTCTATGCATGGTATTTGAGCAATGGGAATTAAGTAAAAATACTAAAAGTGGAGGCGAGTCCTTTAGACGCCCTGAAGCCACGCTAAGAAGACTAATCCGAGGTTGACTAGCACGTATCGGGTAGGTAAGCTCACCGAGTTATTCGTTACGCTTATTCTACGCCAATCTTCCCATTGGAGCGTAGGGAAGAACACCTGTAAGGTACTATACCCACAATACCTGATAGATGTAGGTACATATGCATATACGAATCTACGGTAAGTTCCATTATATCTGATGTTCTCGCATGAAGCTTTATTTGAATATCGTATTTTCATTTTCGTTTAATTTATAAATGCACTAACTACGTATGTTAACATACTACTATTTTAAACAAAAATGATACCTATTCGAGTTGGCGCGTACTTATGTACAATACATAGTAAGCTCAAATGCCACGTTTTTTCAGGGTCTACGATATAAGCTACAAATCTCACCTAAGGATTGGAGATTAACTATCTCGGCCCGGATATGTATATATATTAACAGTAGCTAATATTTCGAGATCTCTGCGGTAAGAAAAAGGGGTGCATTTAACTTGTAGTTCTTACTTGGTTAGCTATGGTTAATATAAGCACCTATCATAGTCCTTAGTTATTTATAAGGGTATAACTTTAGAAATCTGCCGACCAGGAATCAATAAGGGCTACCCTGTTCCCGATAAGGCATACACGCTTTTTTTTTTTCATACATATAATCCGCAATAATCAAGTCACAGTTGACATATCAAGTCAAAAACAGCTTCTAGGTTAGCCTTTTACATGCTTTTACATTGTAGATAAAGCTACCCTTCACTCAACATGAGCATCCCAGTGTCACTACTCTAAGTAGGACCAAGACAGGAGGCTAGTTAGCTAGTTTTAGGCGGACTCAGGCTTACTTGGTAATGTGGGACGATTACATTCACTAGTTCTAGCCATGATAGCACTTGGCACTAAAATAAAACTTGGGGAATAGCTATTTTTACTAATTTTTCATTATTTCTAGTGTGAAAGTCACGGAGTAAGACATACTTCCTTCCAGTACAATGTTTTCATAACAAAGCAGAAGTGTCGAGTGAGTCTGGATACGTTGTATCCATTTCGCCTAAACCACAGCTATGTCTTCTCATCCTAGAGTTTTAGCCGTTTACGAAACAGTAGCCTTCTCCTTAGGAAGAGGGGTGAATCTCAAGTACGGCTTAACGATACGGAAGTCGGGGAATAACTCCTTGGCCTGCTCGTTCTTGACGCTAGGGTGAACGATGACGTCGTCACCAGGGACCCAGTTGATGGGGGTAGTGATCTTGTGCTTGTCTCCGGTCTGGAGAGAGTCGACAATTCGCAGAACCTCAGCCGAGTTGCGGCCAGTAGAAGCGGGGTAAGAAAGGATGGTTCGGATGGTCTTCTTGGGGTCGATGATGAAGACGGAGCGGATAGTAAAGGCAATGCCCTTCTCGTCGACGTTGGTAGTGTCTTGGTAGTCAAGCCTAAGGCGTGGGTGGACCTGTCAGAATTCGTGTCGAGATTCAGGGCAGAGCAGATCACAACTTACATGTCGTAGAGGTAAGCAACTTTACGGTCCTTGTCCGCAATGATGGGGAATGCGACATGGCCGCCCGTGACCTCGTCAATGTCCTTGATCCAGCTCTCGTGGCTGCCACGAGTGTTGGCGGATAGACCGATCAGCTTAACGCCTCGCTTGGTGAACTCGGGTTCGAGCTTGGCAAAGGCGCCGAGCTCGGTGGTACAGACGGGAGTGAAGTCTTCCGGGTGAGAGAAGAAAACAACCCAGTTGTCGCCAACGAACTCGTGGAAGTCGATGGGACCTTGAGTAGTCTCGGCCTGGAAGTTAGGGGCGATAGAGCCCAGACGGAGGCTGTATCAACGTGTGAGCCGGATGGACAGCTTAAAAGCTCAGCATAAAAATTCCAGGAAACTTACGGTGCAGCTCGGGGGTCGGCCATTGCGATTAGTAGGAGTCTAGTGTAAAGATTTAGAGGAAAATGCGATTGGGTATCTGGTGAGGATGGGTATCACGAGTCAGAAGTATAAAGAAAGAAGAGGAGATGGTGAAAAGGAGGGAGGGCTGACTCGATACCGGGCTAGCGCACGACGTCAGCTATATAATCACCACTTGGAGCTCCAATTAGTAGTCCGTTCGCTCGGGATACTGTTCACATGCGGCTGGCTAAGCTGGGTGGATGGATCGAAGATAGATAGATTGGTTTAGGATGGTTTAGTATTCACGCCTAACCAATAGCCGGCTCTACTCATGGCTATCAAGACCTAAACGGGAATCTACAGACTACTTTCGTAAATGTCGCAATTCATTGATTATCTTATGTTTTCTCGTTGAAGGCTACGTTTTCGACGTGCCCCGCGCAGCCCACGACGCCCTGGCGCAAGGCCAAGTCGATAGAGTAACCCCTCACTAGTCTACTTCCAGAATAGAAGCATATTGCGTGCTGTAACGCTACTCTCATTGGCTACCAGCTTCAACCTTTCTCCGCATCATATCATCAAAGCCTTACGATGGTATCATCAACATCCCCCGCCATATACATCTAGTGACGGCCCTCGGTCGGCTCCTATTACCTATAAGTGACGGATATCGGTGGGGAGGCAGTATATGATACCTGCCCAGATACTGTAACGTCTAACCTAAGGGACTGAGGGAATATGTATAACTACAACATATCTTGGAACCAACGAGTGTTATGGATTATGTAGTATAAATAGTAAGCCAGCTCTTCCAAAGGTCTAATCTTGATGTCTTTCTACGAACGTGATTAGCCAAAAAGAACAGCAGGACTATTTAACACTCGGGTTTTTATAATACTTTTTCTCGAAGAGTCTCAGTAGCAACAGTGCATTCTATTTCTACAGAACGTGAATCAAACCTAAATACTTTTATAAGATAACTAACAGGAGATCATACCCATACTTATAATTACGCTCGTGCCCAATTGGATTGCCTTTATACATAGGATCAAATCTCAAATATGAACGTCGTAGCACAAAAGTCTCTAAGACACAATGGAGTACTTAAGAATATATTACTCTCGCAGTGACATCGCTACTACTTGCCACCTGAACTTCACGCTTCAACCCATTTATACAACCAATCGTTATTACTATACGGACTTCGTAAATTATAATAGCAACTTAGACTAATAGCCGCTGCTTAAGTAGCTAATACGAAACTAGTAGGAAATAATAAGGGAGGTTGTTTTATGAGTTGACAATCTAAAGTAAAACGAACGAGAACTGTTTGGGTAGAAAGGGATAGTAAGAAAGAAGAGTATAATATCCTCCATTTTAAGGTCTTTAATAAAGTTGCTATAACCTTCTTGCACGTACCTATGTGTGCAACTTTACTCATTTTATCCTCGGGCGCTAGCATGACATAGATACACTCAACTTATATTAACAAATCAAAACATTGAAAAGACCCAATATCTACCACCTTAGGAATTATGTAAAAGACTTAGCCAACCAGACTTCATGAGGACATAATTTTAGTCACGGCTTCGTCTTGATAGGTCTATAGCGTGGCGGTTTATACAATTCGACGATCATTTTATCACGATACGAAATATATGGATTGACGCCCCTGGCGGACTTAATTGCGAAATCAGGAAACGAGGAGAGAGGTAGTAAGTTATTCTTCTATATTTCATCCCTTGAAGATAGATAGAAGGTACCGACTAAACACGCAGAAGGCAATTTCGAGAGTAGTAATCGCCCTTAGTAAAGTATATAACTCTAGAATCGGTAAATTATAATTACCTGGGAGTATTATTATTAGGCTCATGTATAAGCCGTAAAATATGCCTTCCAATACCATCCTATTAATAACAGGAGACATCCAGAAGACTGTGGGGAAGCTGCTAATTATAGAACTGTCAACGGGAAAGAAAGCTATAGGTTGCACCAGCCGTACGATTCCACGAATAGATTTCTCGTATTCCAGCCTAGAATCCTGCCCGGAAAAGAGCAATGACATATATTATACATTACACACACCCATTGCCATATATAACGGCGGCATTGGAACATGTCAAATATCAGGGGCCCACCGGGCCGCGTACCGCAGTGCACAATCAGGTTTAAAAGGACCAGAACTGCCGCCCGTTGTAGCCATACAAGACCGTGTGTCCACCTTATGAAGATCCCACCTAGCCTCCAATATCGTGTTTTCCAGCATTAGGTATGTAAATTCAATCCGCGTAAACTCACTCCTAAGCCAACTCATCCGACATCAACTACCTAACCCACTCATACACCAGGCCAGGTCCCATTCGCGCGGCTAACCAATCGATGAAACCCGTAAGTTGGCCCCCTGGGGCCAACTGAGCCTAAATTTAGCTATGCATATAAATGTGGTCACCATATACCTAGCATTGTAGCATGGAGATGTCCCCATAGTCATCTGATTTATTACCCCGGGGGAAAAGGGGGGGTCCGTCGATCGAATCAAATAAATTTGTAAAATATTTGACCACAGATACCACGCCGGGTATCGAACACCCCTGCAAATGATAGGACTCCTGAGATTTTTGGCTGATGACGCTTTTTTTTCTGTTTCCCTATCCGGATGGATGAAGGTATTTTCAACGCCTGGTATGGGGCATCTGGGGAAACACCGGTGGTTAGCAGGTTTGAAATAGGGACGGATAAAGATAATTTGGGGAGTACTCGGACTGGTCTGAGCTGAGACACTCACATTCAAGATCCCGACTCTCACCATAAAAGGTCTCTTTTTCCCAAAGTTCCGCCCTTGAGGTTAGACTCTCGCCTAAAAGTCCGTGTCCTCCTTTGGCGTACAGTCATCGCAGAGGCCACCAGCATCAGATTCTTCCTCTCTTACGAGGTCCTTGTGACCGCACTCGCCCGTCTCATCGTATTCCTCACAATCCTCAACTTTGACCTCATCGCTTGTGTACCACTGCAATAAATCAGTTAGCCCCCGTCCTTGTTCGAAATAAGTTTCAAGGGTAATGTATTAAGCTCGTAAGAACCTGTTTCGGGGAGGCCCATAGCCTTGGGGGATGTTCTATGGGTTATTCTCGTGAATGGGATATGCATAGGATAGTCTGAAGATCTAGAGAAAAAAGCATACTGCTCCGCACTCCTCACAGTACCACTTTAACAGCATGTATTCGCACATATTCGGATAGGTGTTCGCTAGTATCCCGAGTCGTTAACAATGGAAGAAGTAGTAACCTTCGAGAACGTGAATCTCGATCATATCCCGCTTCCCGGGAGCCTCTAAGGCAACTTGAGTCATGTTACTCAGGGAACGCCACAGACTCACGGGCCTCTACTTTGATTCACGGTATTCGCATTGACTCGCAAGACGTGGACGTTCCTGGAGACACTGACACACTAATAACGCTGGTGAATATCATCCGACTTCTGCCACGTGTGCGGGCGAGTACGAGCGGGATCTGTGGCGTCTAGAAAACACTTGACAAATCTTTTCATGGCTAGGACGAACGAAAAAAAAAATGTATACTTTAATAAAGCGATAAGGATCCCATCAATTGGCTGCATACATGGCAACATCACAGGCATTTCCGAACCTAATTTATTGAGCAACATATCGGGACAGGCACGAGACTTCTGATTGGCTCAAAGTTGTTGAAGCCTTCTCAGGCTGTACTTCAGGTATCATTTAGAAATGCATCTACCCGAGCGAATAATTACCGCAACCCTCTAAAAATGTTCCCGAAGAACGGGCACCTGAAGCGACCTGAAGCGATCTGGTGTGATGTAAGCTGGAGCTTCGAGGTCCGGCGTCCCTGCAGATCCGACACGGAGAACTCCGCGTAGTACCATATAATAGTAGCCGCAATAAATCGATCTAGTTAATGGACCCCTTCATAGAGGAACTCTATCTCCGGATATCCGAGGTGAATCACATGCTACCAATATAATCTTAAAGACAGCGATATCTGGGCCGCCCGAGTACATATAAGCTCAAATTTGTGTTTTGCTGTTATAGTGTTAGCGATAATACCTAACGATCTTGGAGTGTTTGACGAACCCAATGCCACTTAGTGCCTCGGTGTCTAAGCGGTTTCTTTTATCAACACCGCCAGCTATCGGATTCGCTCGGTAATTAAAAAGATAATAATGGAGCTGGCCGTCTCCGGGGCCAAATTTCTGTTCTTCCAGGAACAAGCCGTTATCCATGAGCGAGAGTGCGTTGTAGACGTCGAATTGATATTGCTTGCAGAACACTAAGGAGTCCGAAACAAGAGCATTAAGACGAGTTTTCAAGGCCTCCCTGTCGACAGGGGTAGTGAGTCCTGTTTCGGTAGCATAGTAGAAGAGGTAAGCTGCTCTCACGCTCGAGTGCTTGGAGGGGCCGATGACCGAGGACTCGAGACAATAAAACGAGACAAAGTCGGTGATTTTCTTATGTTCATCCTATCGATGCGGTTAGCTCAAACATAATCCTACGCGGATAAGAAATATTACCTCGACGACATAAGTCCAGACGACTTGCTCTTCTAGGGCATTTTTCTTGTTGTGCAGTAACCAGTGTTCGACTTCCTGCTTATCAAACTCGGCGGCCAATTCATACTTGGCCAAGTACCGAGTAAGAAGATCTTGAACAGCACCGACGTCTTTCTTTTGCATCTCTCTTAGTCCCCTGATTGAAGTTCGTTCCGGCACAGCATATTTCCTGATCTGAAACTGAGGCTTGCTGTTTGGTGGTAAGGGGCTGAATCCGACTTCGTATAGTTTCTGCCAATTAATGGCTCGGTGGTAATATCGACAGGTGCTCACAGGTTTTGGGAGCACGATACCTCCGGTATAAATGGCTTGGAAGACACCTTCCAAATTGCACAGGCGCGTAATCTCCTTGATAAGTACTGGAGCAAGACGCTTGGAGCGAAGCTTTTTATGTATGCAAAGGAAGTTGACCTCGGAGGCATGTAAGATCTTGTCTCTAACGCGCAGCTCGACGGGGATAGCGGCGATGAATGCAACTAATTTTTTGGACTGTGAGGCCCGAACTCCTCGGTGCCATTCTTTTTTCCATCCAGGTGGCATCATGGCCCTAAACATAAGTTGGTTAGTTAGCAGTCTCCCAAATTTATGCTTTGCTGCTGGAAATACGAGAGCAAAAAAAGGGAAGAATAAGTGTAGGTAGGTAGCTTTAGTACAAATGCCTTACCATTTAAGGATACTAGCGGAATAATTGAAGCGGAACATAGCTTCATCATCTTCAACGTAGTGACCATTTAGTAGTTCCCATACTTCCTTTAGCTGACTCTCGTCAAGTAAGTCTAAGGTGGACCATTCGAAGCCGTCAAGTAGAGGTGCAGGTGTCTTGGGAATCTCTTCGACGGTCTGGATCTTAATAGGTCCTTCCTCGATAGGCTGATCAGGGTTGTCTTCTCCAAATTTGGGGACAGGTTGGGTGGCCCAAAACTTGTAGGCGCCCATATCCTTAACATTTTTTCCACTAGAAGCCAACCCCGTCATGATATCCTGGAGGTTGAGGCGCTTAAGGGCGTCGGTAGCAGAGTTGACATCGTCGTTGCTCCCGCTGCCAAGTTCGTTTGCGAGGGCGGGATTGAGGTCGAGAAGTTGGGTTACTTGGTCCTTGGAGAGTCCATCGATAGCTTTATGGATCTTCTTAGCAGCCCTTTCCTTTTCCTTTTCCTTCTCTTTCTCCTTTCCCTTGCCCTTGACGGGCTTTGATTCTTCGGACATGGTGTATTATGTGCCCTGTGCCAAGTTGTCGGTCGAGAGTAGAAGGATGGAGCGTGCTCTAGATAAAGTGCTTGGAAGTTGTTGTTCAGGTTAAGAGCTAAGGTAAATGCATCTCATCGATGGCAGGGTTACAGTGCGGGGCAACATTAACCCCGCTATAAATCTCTAGCTGCATGTCCCTTCCTATGTACATTAGGTACTTTAGGTACATACATGTACCTGTATTATACCTGATACCTGTTCCTGCATTCAACTACGCCGGGTTCATGTACAAAGAAAATGCTACATGAAGTGTAGATCATTTAAATTGCATATAGGTGGCCGCATATGGATGGATGTATATATAAATGTATATAAAACAAGATAGTCTTGGCTCTTGGATCTCGATGTTTGCGTATGAGAGAGAATTTTATCAATACAAAATTCTACTGTTCTGATTAATTGAGGTCTATAACATTTGACATTGCGACATAAAGGAACTTAACAGGTGCTTATAGCATCAAGCTCAAACGATCTCATCACGGCGAGCGAGACTGACGAAGACACCATTATTTCGTTATGTCCTTCTCCTGTTAGTATCACCTATAATGTTCGTTTGCCTTGCTGGGTTACTTACCACTATACGACACAAGCTCTTCCCTGATAATAATATCTGGTTCGGCTTTGGCAACCGTCGTAAATGTCTCATCATCTCTGCGCACGGTTCGTTGTTCTTTCCATGATAAGAAGCTGTCGCTATCCAAGTCTTCTCTAATAGTAGCGCTAGCCGCGGATTTGAATAACGCATCGCTCTCATGAGACGGTACCGCCAAGTCAGTTTTGGCATGGATAAAAGTCAGCCGTAGCCTTGTTCGTGTCAAGCTCACTACATGGGCAAGCCGTTCTGCCGATTTCCACTTATCCACGACGAAGTTTTGGAAGAACCGGAGGACCGGTGGGATAGGGCGAAGAAGCGAAAGCACTGGGATAAAACCCGCCGCTGAATATGAGGAAAGAAGAGTTGGCAGGTCCGAAAACCCGGCAATGAGAATGATACCCGCGAATTCGATTCCTTGCATAGCAAAATGCTCTGCGACGCCGCTCGTAACCGCCGTTCCGAGGCTATGGCCCATTATAACAATCCGGCCGGCTGAGATGCCCGCCACTTGCATTGCCCAATCCACGGCAGCAATACCATCGTGGATTAGCCCTGTCTCTGATGGCGTACCGGTCGATTTACCAAAGCCACGGTAATCAATGGCTAGAACATGGTAATGTGACGAATCAGTCAGGGTGTGATAACTGTCGGGGCGGTACCCCTGGGCAACATGACCAGCGTTCTGTTGCGTAACAAGTTAACAATCACAATACTGACCGACGCCAAATCCTGGATGTTCACTAACCCCATGAACTGCAGATTAGTGGTTAGTATTTTTTTAGTAGAAATCTACGTAGTGTAAATTGGATCTTCATACAATATATTACAATGCGAGCATCGGGGTCATCTTTAAGTAGCTTAAATGACTCCGTTTTAGTAATATCCTCGGAGTAGCCTCGTTGTTGAGCCTGGATCTTGTCTTCATGCTTCAAGTAGGTTGTAAGAGGTAGAATGTGCCACGCGTAGATGCTCTCCCCATCGACGGTACTTAGCGAGAAAGGTGTTACCTGGTTTCCTTTAGATTGGTTACATCAGTTAAGGTGTTACTTTACGTTCATCTTATATGAAGCATGAACTTACTAGCGAACCCCCAATACTCCGGTTTATTCAAGTCATGCCAGAACGATGTATTAATTCTATGACAGTACAAAAAGCTACAAGAGTTCTAGTTATTAGCATGCTATAACTAAATTGAATAAACGAGAATCGATGACCTTACTGTCTCTGAAAGAAAGGAGAGGCGCCTAGTAAGACGAAAAGCAGGTAGAGACCAAATGGGACGCCTAGACTAACGCCTACGGGGATGGCCCATCGTGGAGTTCGCGAGGTCATAACTGCTAAGGATCTAAGGACATTAACGGTTCCAGTCTCCTTCGGTATAGTATAGTACTCTATATACTCTGAGGGATAAATTGAATGGAACAATTGGCAGTTGATCGTTCATTACCTTTATGTAATAATGTTAGATCATGCAGGTGAGATCTATAGGTACAGGTTGAAAATCAAGTACTTCGTATGTACTTACAGATCCGTATTATGCATAAGATATAACCCGATATGTTACCAAAGACCTATAGATGCATATAATAATAGGTCTGAGTTCGAATATAGGCTTATTAGGTGTTTACGTATTAACGCGGCCGCAGGGCTGGCATAGTGTACATACGAATGCGGGTCTTGCGGCGAACCCTGATAGCCTGACCCTTCCCCCGGATAACCTATAAGGATTTAGTTAAGGTACCGTATCAGCGCAAGTACCTACAATACATCAAAAAAATAGACCCGCCTTTCCACCACTAATTACAAACTCTCACTGACTTCTTCCCTTATTATTGATCGAGCTACCGTTCAAAAGTTTCCTGTATCACATCACCCAATTCCAAAAATCAAAGTCGACCTCACGTCGAATTACCCTGCGTTATTGATAAGCTCCTGCCCTTATTTACACATTATTCTCGTGCTTCTCTTACCATACAGTAACTTGCCACTACGTGACATTAGCTAGTTCTTGGCAAGTATCATTGTCGCTTTGAGAGATTGCTATTATTATCAAGATGCACTTGGAGTTTTCCTTCTATTGATGGAATCTAGCGCCTCTTTTTGTTCTCTTTACATATCCACGGTTGCTCAATCAAGCTTCTTCGGGCGATAGAAGCCCTTGTACACCTCGTTTCGATGGAGAGAAAACGAAAGCTACCGGCGAGGGCTGCCGCAAGAGTTGAACATGTCTCCAAAAAACGAACTACGACACCTCCCGAACGATCTGTAACTCCAGTTCCAGCATCGGCATCGACTCCGGTACCTGCTGAAACTGTTCCGGAAGACCCTCCTCTACCAAAATCTATCCAGGCCGGTAATCCCTTACCGACCGTTGAACATCCGCAGCCCGATGATCTCTTAAGTAAGGACTACCAGTCCATTCAAGAAAGGTATATCTGTTTAGCCCTACCTATCGGTAGAAAATGCGCTGATACTATAATCTTAGTGGCGTTCTAGCCGAATCACTCTCTAGATCGCGTCAGAAATGGGTTCACGAAGGCGTCTTTGAGAAATACTGGACCAAACCCACGAAACGGAAAGGCGTCGTCAAAGAGGACCCTAACAACCCCCCTAAAGACAGCATGACCAAGATCGGCCAAGTCACAATTACTGTTGAGCCTCACGTTCTCGAAGCTACCATGTACGCTGTCAAAGACCCGAAACCCGCGCCTACTACCAACTCTACTTTCCGACCTATCGTACAATATGGTCCTCCAAATGGTGCCATGCCCCCTCCTCCGAAACCGAGCACACCATCCACACCGAGCGCACCAGTAGCCTCGCCTTCACAACCGCCGGCTCAACCACCCTCCCAGCCACCCTTGACCGCGCAACCGCCAGTACAAGCGCAAGTACAGACACAACCTCAGTCGCAGACGCAGCAGTCAGATCTGCAGCGGCCTCCATCTACCACTATACCTCCTAATAAGCCATTGGCCTCCCCACGTGGTCTAGAGTCTGTCCTGGCCGCTCCTCAGCATCCACCGACGATCCCTCCCACGACAGGCCCCTCACAGCCAGCACCTCCTCAGCCTAGAGCGCCCTCTCAGCCCGGATTGAGTACCAATCGACCGCTACATGCTCCTAACTCAGGAGCAGTCACAGCCACGGGACCGACCGTCCCCACGCCAGCCAAGTCTTCTACGTCAGCCGCAAAACCGGCAACACCGACTGCTCCCGGTGCTGATCCTATAATAGTTACACTAGCAGAAAGAGCATCTGAAGATCCTCAACTCCGTGATCTCATGAAACGCGTTGCTATTGGCGACGCCGCACCCGCTGAGTTGGCGCATTTTCAAAAGATAATTGACCAGATTACCGCCGATTATAAGAAAAAAGGGGGTCAACACGGTCCATCAGCGGATAGGCTCATCGTAGATGGAAGAACGGTGAAGTATTTTGCCGACGAGGTCCGAACTATACTTGATATCGTTCTTGCTTCCAACCCGCACCAGAGATCTAATGATCTAAGGACACCTGCAGGAAGCGATCCATTAGTAATTCTGCTCGTGAAGAAGGCCTTAGATGATGTGGCTACGCGGGATATTGTCAGGAGAATAGCTGAGGGCAAAACTAAATTTACAGATACCACAGATTTGAAGACAACTCTTGATAAGCTGAAAGATCTTGTAGTGAAGGAAACCTCAAAGCCTCAGCAGGCAACAACAGGGACTTCTCAGACAACGGCTGCGAATGGGGTAGAGAGTCCTACTGTTCAAAACGGTCCTGTATCGAGAAAGGCATCACTCACAGGGCCTGGACAACCTACTCATGCGTCTAGCTCTCAGCAGGCGCTACGCTCAAAGGGACCGCCACCATCTATCAAGCCCGATATCTCGGCCATCGTACTAGAATTTTCCGGAGGTACTGGTGACAGGTACTTGTTCCCCAAGTACAGCATCATCGAATATGTTAATCCTACTCAGGCCGTTGCATCCTTCCTTATAGTACGAAAGGGAAGTAAGCTAGAGTACGGAGGGGATCCCGCATTGGACTATTATCAGCCAGTGACGATACGGATATATGCGCAGTCCCCTAAGCACTTAGAGAGTTTGGCCAGGGTAGTGGCTCCTCAGGATGAGGTGCGACGCTACATGGATGATATCATGGATAATATGACACGGGCTGAGTACGTGCTCCTCGCAATGCGCCTACCAAAGGCGGATAAGGAGGACCAAGTAGAGGAGGGCACCAGTACGCCAAAGGTAGATCCGGCAAATCAGTCTCAGCAGCCTAAAGTACTGTGGAACAGCAAGGCTTCTTCTACGGCAACGCCGCCGCAGAAACCTATAACAAAACCGCTGGGCGAAGACGAGCAGTACCAGAGCTTCATCGCCACTGTAAGCTAGAAGGGCAGGGTAGAGAATGCTCTTGGACGCTTGCGCGGGAACCTCCTAGATTGAGGGACGGGCCTTGTTACTTAGAAGCCGAAGAAAATGGCGCGAATAAGGTATGGATGGGCTTTTGTTTTAATGGGCTTGAAGATTTGATATGAGATACCTGGGCTGGGCGGAATAGGCGTATTCGCGTCCCAGACGATGCGACTACGGGAAGATTACCTACCTATGTATTAACTCGACAGTGCTTATCGCGTTGCGTTCACCAATCCGTATAGGACCTGCGTCAATAACTATTTTTTTCTCTTCTGATAGTGTAGTTTGATATGCAGACATATACTTCGTTTTTCATGATGTATTGCTGTCTCTTCACCGCCCACTCAGCTTCTGTCAGATATTACTATCTGTCCGATACAAATATAAAATGTAATAGAATAAAATCTGTTACCAAATAACCTTTTAGTAGTATAGCGGTTTGTTCGACAGCTTCTCGCCTAATGCGCACCGCGCCTCGAGCAACTGGTTGAACCATTGCGTTCGCTCGTTAATAGGGGCGTGACCCAGGCCATCCACGATTAAGCCTTCGCCCGGTCGTAACCACTCTATCAGCTTCCTCCCGTGAGGCGTCGATATCATCCCGTCGTCAGTCCCGTGAACAACTAGGATCCGCTCGCGGCCTACCTTGTCCCCTATCTCCTTTAATTGCTCCGGACTCTTGTAATGCCAGCCTGCCGCGATGAGCTGCAGCATGAAACCCTTCTTGGTGAATCCGCTTGTGTCGCGCTGCTTGGTGATTTCTTGAGCGGCGAAGCGCTCGTAGTTGGTGTTGAATTTGAGGTACCCGCCGGCTGGGATTTTGCACCGCGGGACGGACTCGTCGGGGACGACGGCGTTGTCTGGGGCGGTTAGGTAGTTCGCGGGGAAGACTGGAGGAGGTTAATATAATGTGTATAATACTATGCTCGACTCAGCTCGGGAGAGGATGGACGCATAGGTAGATATGTACGTAAATAGGAACGGGGGGAATGGTGATATCAATACATACTAGTTCCAGCCACATATTGCACACTCCGATCTAGACTCTTCGGTAGCAACATCGTGATCCTGTTCATCATGTTCTCGGTGAACGTAGTCGTGTTCTCGATGCACGCAGCCGTAGAAATCAGGCTTAAGCTGGCGATGCGTTCCGGCGCCAGATACGCCAATTCCTGCGCGATCATGCCGCCCATGCTGATGCCGCAGATATGTAACTCCCGCGGCGCCGTCCAGCCGATATGGTCGAGCACTTCTAGCGCGTCGCGCGCCATAGTCGATGTGCTGTATCGCGCCAATGGCTTATCGGACCTGCCCATACCTCTATTGTCGAGGATCAGGACGGAGTACTGCGATCCGTGTATGTGTCCGAAGTGCATGGTTTGCCGCTGGTAGGCGGTTTTGAAGAAACCTAGGCCGCAGAGGAGCTGCGAAGAGAGCTTTGTGAGCCTTCTTCGTGTTCTTTTGAGTAAGACTCATCCCGGAAGAGAGATCCTCAAGGGAGATACGACGGCGAGTTACGCACTATGAGTTTTATAGGACCATCACCGTGGACCTCCCAACTGATGTTTACGGGTCCGCCTCTCCCGGCAGCTACGGGGAGGAGACCGCTTTGATGCGGCTCGAGCTGCCACAGTGCTGTCGGGAAGGCCGGATTCTTGACCACATCCTGTACGGACGGGAAGGTTTCCGTGATCTTTGTTTCCGGCCTGGTTTCGTTAGCCAGGGGCTAGAAAGGTACTCGGTTACGTATATGTAGATATATAGCAGGAGATCTGCAAGGGTATAATACATACATGGGATTTAGGGTAGTTATAGGTTATAGTAACTTATAAAGGGGAATACCAGGTTATATTTATTATTCAAGCGATGAGCATTAGGCCGGTATTACTACGTATGCGTGTGCTACTTATAAAGAACTCAACAAAGTTTAAGTCTATGACAAAATCATATAAGCTCGCCTCTAACGACGCCATTCAACTCTACTGACACGGGCAAGCCTCAACCTCGGCTGGACTTGTTTACGTACCTGTTGCGGGTGGACACCGCTAGTTGAAATTACTTCCTAATTGCATTTATACGCTCTTATAACCGCTTTATTGCGTTCTCGGTGACTTTGATGCCAATGCTTGGATTGTACAAATGATCTTACATGATCTACATTTGCTAGGGTCTAAACTGGTATCATACTAAATAAAAATGGAGAAGAGGCAGTGAATACAGGGCAGGGAAACTTGATTCATTTTTCATGTCGTATTAATCGACACCTGCCACGCCCGGTGCCTGAGTCCCAGCATAATCGTACTGCAGTGATCCTCCATAAGTCAAATTTGAATATCCCATCTGAGTTGCCTGTGTATCCATCCCCGTCTTCAAAAATCCACTGTTATCTTTACCACTACCAGTAGCTGGGTTATTATGGGTTCCCGTCGTCGTCGACGCTTGGGCTGGTCGGATGCTGGGTGATTTGCTTTGGCTTTGCTCTGATAGAGACTGGGAGACTTCTGCGGGCGATACGCCTTCGCCGAAATATAGGTAATCTGTAGGCTCAGGGCTTACGTCTTGCTTAGCGCTTGACCTGCTTGACGACTGTCCGCTCGAAACTGAAGGTTTTCGTAGTCCTTTATTCGACTTTGGTGCGTGTAGCCCCGATTTTGACGAATCCTTTGATGTAGACTCGGTCTGCTCTAATGGTACTGTGGGAGCCTTAATATCCTCCTCTTGAGGTTTTGTTCTCCAATTTTGCGGCTTTATAACGCTCTTTACACGTGAGATGAAGCCTGCAACGCTCATCTTAAAAATGTACAATAGGTGTATGATATTAAGGTGCTGCTGAACGCAAAAACGTCAATTGAGCAAACTCAAGATAGCGTGCGCTGTTCTTTTATAACAATAATCAATAATTTACCGGATGTTCTTGAGGTTTAATATAGGTGTATTTCTTTGATTTCAAAAATGTCTAGTAACATGATCGACAATGTAGGTTGGAGTATGAGGCTGTGAGTTTCCGTGTCCGGTTGCAATCTCAACTTCAAACAAGAATAGCTTTTTAATACTACTACCTAGCTCAGCTGAAAGTCAGCAAATGCGCCACAATAGCATTAAAATCTTGGTATGAGGTCATAAGATCGACTTTACACCCAGGAAAGTCTGAAAAGAAAGCCTTTGATAGTGGTTTCAGAGGCTTTAGCAAGAACGACATCAGGATATGCACATCGAAGTTCAACTCATACCTCACTAAATTAGGTCACAGAGCAACACATATCCTGAAACGTAGTCTTAGCAATCGTGAATAAATAGACTTGATTTTCTTAAAGAGGGTGGCTATCACGTATAAATACGAGAATTACGTAATTACGAGAAGTCGGAAATCAAGTGTTCGTTAGGTATATCAAACACTAACTATTACACTAGACTCTAGTGCGCGATATGGAGACACTACGAATATTGTGTTAAGGCTTACGCGGCAGCAACCAGGTACTGTTAACCGTAGGGAATGCGGGAACGACGACTTGTATAATAAAAGAACAAACCCGCATCAGACCTATTGTCTGGCATTCGTTAATAATAAAGGGTATCTACGATAGACTAAAAAAAAGAACACCCTGTGGATATGTCCTCCTCATGACCAAAAACCGTAAAAGCCTTGAATAGAAGCCTCAAAACTCCGCATAACTAATTATCGAGGCGTACCTCCCTAAACCCGAAACCGATTATCGCAACTAGTCGCTCAAAGAGTGGGAATAAAATTCTTCGAATCCTCTTCTTGTTGTGCGAATGATTGCGGGAAAGCGGCAATCCCGGCAATAATCCCGGCAGCCATAAAGCAAACTGAAATAATGGACCAGATGACGCCCCAGCACTGAGAAGAGCCACCGTAGCGCTCGGCAAACACACTGGCATCAGAACTATTGACTTTGCGGAGGATCAGGTCGTCGCACTAGAAATCAATTAGCATTAATAACATGCACGAAATATTGTTCAAAACTCACAATATCCCAAACGCTGTACAATGAGCTCATCACGCCGATGAAGAGCACAAGGAATCGCAACGGTTCGGCATGAGCAATGAACCAGAATCCCACCAAGAGTCCGACGGCAAGTAGAATAGTCACAATCGTAAGCCAATCCCGTTTACCCCACCAAAGTGTCAGTAAGAAGCATACGCCTAAAACTAGACTGGCGATTTTGCTTGCCACGATGTCGAAGCCGCAGAAAATAAGAAGGGCCCCGATGAGGGAGGATCCTAGGTAGCCAGCGGGTAATGTGATGGCACTCTTTCCTCCAACCACTAGCAATAAGGGTTAGCATGTTTACTAAGGATAAGGAGAAGAAGAAAATAATATTTGGATACATACTGTGGGTGACACCTCCTTCACGAGGGTCAAGAGAGATGGATTTGACACGTCCACCTGTACAGCACTTTAAAACAAGTTAGCATTTGCATCCTGAAGTAATAAATGTTTAAGCCATAAGTATACCAGAAGACAATAGCTCCCTCGTCGACTCGATGGAGAGAATCTAGGGTATGTGAAGGGGTGAAGGGTTAATAATGTCTACTTACGGCAGTTATAGCGTGTCCGAACTCATGAAATGCAATAACAAGCATCTAGGGAATGTAGTTAGTAACGAAGCCCAATGCTCAGCAAGATATAGACAACAGCTAGCAGATACCTTAAAAGGCCATAATGACCATCGCACATAAGGAACGTTCCATAAAATAGCAATAACGACGACATAGACGGCGATAATACCCAATGTAACTTTTTGGGCATCGCTAGTGACAGTTAAATCGCGGCGTGATACGGCATCCCGCCGAGCAAGTCTGGCGACCTCGGGTCCGGCTGCTACTACGGCAGCTCTCGCACTGCGGAGTAGGTGCTCGGAAATGAAGAGTCCAGGCCTCTCGTGTACCGGAGCCATGTTGTATGTTGCAGTAGGTGGGTGTTGTTAACGAGTGTAAGGCAGCGTAGGAATGAGCGTCTGTTTAGGTACCTAGGTTGGGGAATTTACAAGAGGTACGAAGGCATTGCAGGTTAAGGCGAAACGTTGCAGTCTCTTCGGAAAGGGCAGTTTATCTGCAAAAATCCAAAAACTCAAGAATTGGCCGGCTGACGTGGACAGGTGGGCTGATACCTCAATCAATATGTACATGCGTGTGTTTTAGCTGTCCTATTAGTGACTTTCCAGTGTATGCCGAGACAAAGCATAACGCAAGCCGGTATGCTGCGCCCCCATGCTGTGGCGGTGGTTGGTTGTTGGGTACCGATGTATGTATCTCATTATCGTGACTGACAGTCGCGGGGGTGGGGTTACCTACCTACCTAATGTACCTAATTTTAGATACCGAAGCCGCTAACCCGGGTGTTTGTCTGTGCCTTCACGCCGTTACCTAACTACACGTATCAGGATCAGAAAACCTCAGAATATGGATGTTTATCTACTTAGATATTAGACATAGTATAGTTATCAACTAACATTATAAAAAATTATTATTCTAGATTTCTTATTAGACCTTTTCACGCTGTAATACAAACGTAAGGTACTTAACAGCATCTTATCTCACTGAGTGCCGTAGCTCGGAATGATCTATATAATATGATTTTTAGCGTCGGGTCGATATGATTTATACGAGTATTGCCAATGTAGGGCGATAGTTCCAAGGCAAGGAAACGTATGATATTAGATATAGAGCATCGATACGTCAGGTTCTACAGTTCTTATGCCTATTCCTATCAATAGAGCAATATGAAAATTATGTCGAAGCGAATAATTCATTGATATATCTATCAGTTCAGCTCCTGTAGTATCAACATCACGAAAAGATCTCGGGGTCTCCGAGAACAGTGAGAATTGGCCATGGGAAAAGACATACAGTCCCGGAGTAACATACCCGTAGAACTAATATAGCTGCTTATTCTGCCCGATTCCGATCTTGTTGGAAGGGCCGACTCTTGCAACGTTGTAAAAGGCATCTCTGGCATTTCGGTGATCAATAACTAGGGGAAGGCTCAGCCCACTATATATGCCAAATGGTAAGCCACCAAGTATATTCTATACTGAGACATTTAATTGGTTCTAATTGGACCGACAGTTTATCGTGTTGAAGAACGAAATTCACTACTATTTAGGGATAAGGCCAGCGCCCTATAGCTACACTTTGGGTAGTGTTTTGCAGTTTAGGAGATGATCTACCATTGCCCACTGCGAGCCTGGGCGAATCGGAGGATGAGTTTAAGCCTCGAGCGGAATACGAGGCCAGCCATGGCTGCCATGTTACAGTATTTTGAGCATGTCTCAGAACACTACGATACTGGGTAAATTGGGAAAGGCATCAGAAGCCTCTAGATTGATATCACTGGGACCAACAGAAAATGATTCGCAGTGCGGGTAAGAAAGTTAGGGGAGGTAGGGAGGGTACCATTCCCCATCGCAGGAAAGGGGGGGATCATTATTTCTCCACTGAAATCATTATCATCGACCGCCGTATATATGCATTTGAGGCTACACCTACCGTCTGACGCGATTCTGGACCCAACGGGAAGTATCGATCGTCGGGAGAAAGTGAAGAGCCGTTGATTGACTCGCCCCCTTTCCCTTTGGATGACGTTTGAATCAGGCATATATATAGACCTAGAAGGTCGCATCAAGAAATGTCGAAGTTAGCTTTCATCCTCATTGCAGCTTCAGCCCCTCTCGCTTAAACCAGACTCTCGCTATACCTTCGTTAGAATTAATCAACTATCATTTTCAAGATGAAGCTGTTCTCAGGTGCATCGCTTGTCGGCCTTCTCGCCACTGCTGGTTTTACCAATGCAAAGGGAACCCAAGCACCATTTTCCATCTCCAAGTTCTCTGCAGGAGCTACTCCGCACTCATCGATTGGATAGTAAGTCGACGCAACATTTGATAGGAGTTAACCTGTTACTAACCTTTTTGGCAGCGTCGAACTCACTTGGTCGTACTCTAGCGGCCAGAACTCGACGGCATGCTCAGCAAGGCCGGGAACCTATCAAGTCTTCCCTTCCGTCGAGAAGACTGCGTGCAGCGACCCGTTAACATTCTTCAACTTGACTAAGCGCTCAGACGGCGGAGCAGACCTTGAGCTTTGGTATCAGGAGGCATTTGCCATCCACACCATCTCGGCGGATCAGATCGTATGGACAAACCAGCAGTCACCGACCGGGACCGTGCAAGTCTACTCAGGCCCCCAGAACTTCACCGTAAAGGCGAATTACCCAGACAACTAGGCGCTAAATGTATTGAAGGCGTTGTTCAGCGCGTTGGTCATTGTTGCAGTGTTAGCCTGTATATAACATTCGAGACGCAGGACCGATTTAATATGGTTGCTTGTAGCCGTGGGACTGCGATGAGGTATATTAGAGAAGGAGTGTGATTGAAGGGGCATGTGCTTCGCTCCTAAGAGTACAGCCATGTTTCTGTCTTGTTTAAAGTAGATAGCAATGTAATTTTTGAGATTATCATTATACGTTTCCAGCATATTAAAATGTTGGACCTGTGGTGATGTTTTCCACAGGTATGGTAGATACCTAATGGACATGATGTAATTACGTAGTGGGTCCCAGGTACCTGGCGTGACGCTGCCGGGAGCCACCTAGCTGCATTAGGAGGTACGTAGGGTAAGTACAAGGTGCCCGGGCTGCCAGGGTAGGTCAAACTTGTGGGGTCAACTTAGGTGATCTCCAGGTGATCTCAGCTAAATTTCATATTGCCATTTCCATTTAACAAATCGAAGAAATCAAAGAAATCACGTCGTAGCCAACGTAGGAAGGACATACCTAACCTACCTAATCTAGCAACAACGATATTTACAATGCGCGAGATTCATCTATCACCACTTTCTTAACCTTTCTTCGCCTGATTACGTTCCGCTCGCTTCATATATATTCGCCATGAGCGCCACCCATTTACCATGGCTTTTTTATCCTCTTCAGCAGTGGCTTCGGCCTTGACGCGCCCGCGAGTAACTATCGCCGTGATTTCCGCCGTCGCAGCGGCTTCCTTAGGCCTTTATTACTATCGCCAAAGTCAGAACCAGGCTTTGGAGTCTGATATTACTGCTGCAGGGCCTGGTTTGCATCGCCGTAACGCCGTGAGACGATCTCGCCGTGCATCCCATCGCCATGACGACTCCTCAGAATCTGACTCGCATGGCGACGAAAACGACGATATGGGTAATATCGACATCGCCTTTCCAGTCCCGCCAGATAATACTACCGTCGCCGACGAACAGAACCCGACCGAATGGTATAACGACAGCAACCAGGCCCCGCGTCAGCGGACCGGCGAGAATATAGTTTCGCTCTTATTCCGTGTGTCCGAAGATAACGCGAGGCGTAACGCATATGTGCACCGTGGCTGTCAGTGCAATGGTTGCGGCATGGTTCCTATACGCGGAATTCGTTATCGCTGTGCCAACTGCGCTGACTTTGACTTGTGCGAGGTATGCGAATCTCAGGGTCTGCACAACAAGACGCACGTCTTCTATAAAGTCAAAATACCCGCTCCGCCCTTCGGAACTCGACATGTACAACCGGCCTGGTATCCGGGTGATCCCGACAACGCTATACGCAGTATACCACGGTATCTTTTGACCAGATGGTCTCAGGATACTGGCTTCGAACGTGTTGAACTCGATGCTTTCTGGGAACAGTGGACTTTCATGGCCAATACCGAATGGAGAGATGACCCTAATGGGCTCGGTTTGGCTATGGATCGCAAGACTTTTGAACGGTGTCTCGTCCCATCTGGCGGCTATCGACATGCTGCACCTAACCTTATTCACGACCGTATGTTTGCGTTTTACGACACTAACCACGACGACCTCATTGGATTCGAAGAGTTCCTCCACGGCGTATCGTACAGGAGGAGGAAGGATAAGCTGAAGCGGACATTTGACGGTTACGATATTGACGGTGACGGCTATGTCAACCGACGAGATTTTTTACGTATGTTCCGGGCTTATTATGTGCTATACAAGCAGATGCATAAGGACATTCTTGACGGCCTTGATGACCACATGATGACGACCACCGAAGCTCAGCAACTTATCAATGGCAGGCAACCTTTAAGCAGTCTCTTCGGTCGGGAGGGTAGAGTCCCTTCGGCGGATCATTCAAGACCGATGGAGGGTAAAATATTCCGTTCAAACGGAGATGTCGAGATCAACGATGGTAAAGGAGTCATCAACGAGGATAAGCTAGATACAGGCAGTCGCGAAGAAATCCTAAGCAGTCTATTTGCTAGAAACGCTAGCCAGAGCCTCTTCACGGAATCGTTCGGATCCTCTAGGAGACCACAATCCCCCGACGGAGATACTCGTTATTGGTCCGGAATAATCAACCCTCCTCATACTACGGTCGACCTGGCATCTTTACTCTCAGGTGAATACCCGCATATTACTGATATTCTAGAGTCTATCCATCAGGAAAGGCAACAATCTCTAGATGAGGTCGAGAGCGGTTCTTCCGATGACGATGGGCAAGTTGGACCCGAAGATGAAGGCGCCAATGAAACCGACGAGGGTGTACCTGCTGATCCCAACCCACCAAGTGAAGCTCCAGAGTCAACAACTACCCGGGCTATCCCCGATGCCAGTAGATTTACAAATACGTTACCTACAGAGAGCCAGCTCAGAGTTCAACATCAAGCAATTGTAGCGAATAGTCACCGATCAGGTATTGACAAGCGGAAGAGACTGCTTGCTCGAAAAAAGCTTCTTGAGAGGTGGAAACGTCGTCAGTTTTATCTAGATGAGGAAGAAGGCGCAGCGCCTCCACAAGGATGGGATGAAAATCAGGATGTGCTGTTGAATTTGAATGGCATCGCCGAGTCATCTAAATCAGCTCCCCATTTTCTCTCTCCGCGGTCAAGATCATCCTCCAAGGTTCGCTTCGCTGAAGACGCGGATGATTTCGAAACCAGGTCAAACCCGTCTACTTCTTCGCGAAGTGTGCCGGAGAGGTGGGGAGGAATGGAAATTCCGGATGCGGAGCGAGATGCTGGTAAAGAAATCCTCTATCAGGTCACACAACAGGCTTTCAACGAGCTCTTAGACGAGATTTTCAAGAAGAAAGAAGATCTCGCTGTCCAGGCGGCGGAAACTAAAGAACAGCGTGAGAAGTATCGGGAGCTCTTAAGCTCGATCGATCTTGAAAGCGAAGATGAGGAATCCAGAGATCAGTCACCGGCAAGACCTCGAGCACACTCCCCGGAAGGGAGCCCTCCAATCTCACAGCGGAGCTTAGCTGAATTGCTTTCAACAAGTGGCTATAGTACTAGCTACCCCAACATAGACGATGGATTGCGTGCAGCTGCAACGATACAGGATAGGGACAGCAATGAAAATGCCATCAATGAAGAGATAGATGTCCCACCAAAGGACCTCAGCTCCTCAGAGCCCGCGGAATACCGTGACCCTACTCTACCCCAGAACCGACCCAATAGCATAGCGCAGACATCACCTAACCGTCTCACATCTCAGACGGAAAGCAACACTAAATTTAAGAAATTGAACAACGGCTCCAACGCGTCCAAAAATGAAGAGGTTACCGAATCGAAGAGCATTGATCTTGACGCCCCGGACCACATATCGCTTTCCACATTGGTGTCATGGAAACGACTTGACCTTGCTGAACAGGAGGCAAGGGAAAGGGGTGGCTGGGGTAGACTAAACTACAAAGAGTTCGAGAAGATATATCGAGAGCACGAATTTGCAGACAGCAGCCGTAATCGACTAGATTACTTAGGTAGCTGGATCGACTTCTGCATCCCGTAGGGTCAAAAGAGAAACGTACCTGGCGAAAAGAGATATGAGTGATGGGTGTACGAATGAGTTGACGAGATGAGGAACTCGGTTATTTCTTGGGCTGTTCAATCCAGAACTGCAAACATACCTAAGGTACGGAGAGTCTAGACATTAGACACTTTTCATATATAAAGTACATCTAACTCCTCACTTAGTGCCGAATAGAGTAGATCATATACGACATGCCCCACGGTATCTTAATTGCCGGGGGATTTACGTGCATGCAATTTATCGGGTGGCCGTATGCACAGCCATTAGCAGCCGTTAGAGCCTCAGGGGGGAGGATTATGTAGCGTAAATGATTACTACCGTAATATAAATATTTATTACCGACTTGACTTTTTGTCCAAGGTGACTGATTGGTTCGATTTCTATGACTTCAAGTTGCAGCGACAGGGTTGGGGAGTTTAGGATAGGCATGGCATAATAGGCTGTTTTGGTCTTACCTGAAGGGTGAGCGCTCTCCGCGAAGCAAGGTATGAAAAAGAGGTTATATGGGAGTATATAATAGTTAGTAGATACTTCCATTTCACAAGTTACGCATATTAAGTCGTTGTCGTTGGTGACGGATTAGATAGTCCTTTGCACCAATCAGTTATTGTATAAGACGTGTACTTGGAATATGGCTACCTCCATCCTGCTAGGGTGGCTCTTATTCTCCGCATCGGCTTCAGCCGACTGCACGAGAGACTTCCTCATAGGAGCTACGGACAAGTACGTCGCAGCTCAAGCTGCCGGGTCCAGCGACGATGTGGCAGCACTAGCGGCACCTAATATCACTTACACCGAGAACGAAGTTCCTAAAGCCATCAACGAAGGCGTCTTGACCGAAGCTGTCAAGATCGACCATAACCGCAGCATCCACGACACCGTCAACTGCGCGACCTTCACCGAGATCATCGCCGCGAGTAACCCGCACCAGTACGTCATCGGCACGCGCATACTCTTCAATAACGACAGCAAGATCTCGTTGATCGAGTCGATAGTGACAGATACTGGTGACTGGGCTTTCAACGCTACCGGGTACCTGTACTGGAATTCGCAGGAGAACTGGGATCCTATTCCCGAAGACAAGCGAGACAGCCGCGAGGTCATCCAAGCGGCCGGTGATGCATACTTTAACCGGTTTAAGAACGAGAACGTAACCGTACCTTTCGGCGTTCCCTGCTCCAGACTTGAAGGTGGCGCATCTACGGCACCCCTTAACATGACTGGCGATTCATGCACGCTCGCAGGTCTACCGTCGACGCTCGTGGTCACCAATCGCCGCTACGTCGTGGATGAGGTCCTAGGTGTCGTTGACATCTACCTCGGGTTCCCTGGACTGGACAGAACGCAAGGCGAGAAGCCCATGCCGGACAGCCACATGTTCAGAGTCGAGTCTGGCAAGATTAGATATATCCATACCGTCTCGTCGTGCGTGGAGGCGGGGTGTGGGTTCAATAGCACGATCCCGCCTACTCCGAGGATCAGGAAACTACGTACTTTTGAGAGGCCTAGACTATCTAGTCGAGGATACTGATACGGAGATAAATCAAAGACTATGATTATGCAGATGTTTCTCTAATTCAGCTAGTTCCTTCACCTGGTTGATTATATCCGGCTACGTGTAAGCTTATGGATCACCCCTATCGTGATACTAGTTTACTTGGCTGCGCACTTCATGAAGCACGATCTGTACTCTTCAAGTACGCCTCTTAAACACCTCTAAGGTATATACCTTTGAGTACGGCACCTACTATATTATCTGAAATATAATTCTCGTATAAGTTACACATACCTTTATATAGCTCTAAAGACACTTTGGAGGTTTAGCAACGAAGTAGTTCCAAACTCCTTCCAAATAGCGTTAATAACTTTCACATTCAGATTTAACTTCGTATATAGATGTCTAGAGGTCTACATATATTCAACATATTATATAGAAATAATAGGCACGAAGCTTAAGAGCTTGGTTACTGTAAGCTGGAATATATTCTAAGGCTAAAGTTATATCCGTAATGACGTAATTGAAAGCTCCATTGATATTATTCATATGCCTTGTAAGCTATGTCACTATGGAAAATTCCAGAACCTAATAATGGACCGATAGTTTTGATGATCAATATTATCCGGATCAACCGGCCTTTATAAGCATTTTACGCTAGGAACCCCGCCGTTCAGGTGTGGACAGTAGGTATTTATTTCATCAGGAGTCCCGGTCATTAGAACGGCAATGATAGCGACGACATTAACGAGAAATTAACGACTACATTAACGGCAACATTAACGATAATATTAACGACAACACAATCATATCTGCTCCATATATAAACCAAACGCACAAGGATACCAATATTCACAATGAAGGAAGCCATCGTAGCTCCAGGTGAGAATCGAATAGCCATGACTTTCAAGCAGGGCTAAACATCGCCTAGGCACTAAGGTCCAGATCATCGACTCGCCGATCCCAAAACCCGGAGCCGACGAAGTCCTTATTAAGGTCGTCGTGAGCGGGTCCAATCCTAAAGATTGGAAGGTACCGGATTGGCGTAATGTCACTGTAAACCAGGGCGACGACATTGGTGGTATTGTTCAGGAAGTTGGTTCCAATGTGACCGAGTTCAAACCTGGCGACCGTGTTGCTGGATTTCATCAGATGCTAGCCCCTCACGGGTCTTTTGCTGAATATGCCATCTCACCCCAACACACTACTTTCCATATTTCGCAGAAGACCACATTCGAAGGTATGAATTATCCTTGAGCGTGAGGATTTCATGTCTGTAATATACTAACGGACTTAACTTGCTAGAGGCCGCTGCAGTCCCGTTAGCGGCAATGACAGCAGCGATCGGGCTCTATTCCAAACTTGGTCTTCCGCAGCCGTGGACACCGGCAACCGAGCCCATACCCCTTATAATCTATGGAGCAGCTTCCTCTGTTGGCGCTTACGCCGTCCAACTTGCTCGGAAGAGTAACATCCACCCTCTTATCTGCGTTGCTGGAAAATCTCAGGCCTATGTGGAGACTTTGATCGACCGTAGTAAAGGAGATGTTATCGTCGACTACCGTAACGGAGATGATGCCGTAGTCGAAGCACTGAAGAAAGCAGCCGGTGATTCCAAGATCCTATACGCATTAGATGCGACGTCGGAGCAGAATAGCTACGTCAATATAAGCAAGGTCGTGGCCGAGGGTTCTAAGGTGACGAGTGTGCTACCTCCGCAGAACTTCGAATACCCGGCTCACGTCTCGCATTCCGTTACTATGGTAGGATCAGTGCATACCGAAGACAAGGACTTCGGTTACGTGTACTTCCGGTACTTCGGGAGAGGGCTAGGGGAGGGCTGGTTCAAGGCACAGCCGCAGGTAGTCTTCCCGGGCGGACTCGGGGGAATCCAAGGGGCATTGGAAAATCTGAAGGCCGGTAAAGCAAATGGCATTAAATACGTCTTCCGGATTGCCGATACGGAAGGGGTTCAGTGAATAGGTCTATCTTGTCTTGGTAACAATACCACCAAGGGAATAGCCGGGCTCTCGGAATTATAATTACGTTCTTTGAAACCTATAACCCCAGTATCAAGGGTTAAGAATATATATATAGCTAGATGAGGTATATAATAGTTATGGGAGATGTATATCTCATAATATGACAAGAATGATAATAAATAAAATGGTCTATAGAATCCCCTTCAAAGCATATCCAAAAGTGCGCAAACTCGATCATACTGCAAATCAACACTTTCAATGAGGAATTTACAGTGCGGATATCTTATGTCGACATGAGTTGGCTTTAGTTGCTCCTGTAAGCGGCAACATACTTGACCTGAAGGCCACTGCCAAGACCCGTAGTCGTGTTGCCATCGGGTTGGCCACCCTCTACATCAGTATTAGCACCCCACGAATCTATAAAGAGTCGTCGGTAGATTATTCTCAATCACTTACCGGGGAAGTTGCTACCAACAGCGACATTGAGAATGGGGAAGAAGCTCTTGTGAGCGACTCGTCCCCATATCTCACCATCCCCTATATCGCTGCCCTTGACCTGGAAGAACTTGTTCCCGTCGAGATACCATTCCAGGGTCTCGTCCTGCCAGTTGCTCGGCCCGCGGTTGACCTTGATGGCCCACGTGTGGAAAGACTCGACTTGGAAGTTCTCCCGGGCGCTGCCCTTGCTCATGTGGTTTGAACCGCCCGTTCCGTAGTGGAGGGTGGCGAGGGACCAACCGTTGCCGTGGGCGTTTTCGAAGACTGGGAGAATAGTTAGTTGGTTAACTGAGGACCCATTCACTTATAATATATCCTATCCACCTCCCCTATCTAACTTTCAGATCGCTGTCTGGCAAAACAACTCATGCAACTTACTATCCCATTCACCGCACTGCGGCCATTGAACACCCTTCCCGTTACGAATATCATTTCCAAGAGCCCAAAACGCCGGCCAGATTCCCGACTGCTGGTTCACCGGGAAAGTTCCGGTGCGCAGCTCGGCCTGTAGCAGAAGTCGATGACCGGCAGGGCAGTTGAAGGCCTGCTTGCCCTCGAGACGGGCAGAGGTCCACTGCCCGTTGTCGTGGCGAGGGGTGATGTGCAGGGCACCCGAGCCGCTGAGGGAGGAGTTGCCGGTGCTAGCGGTGTAATTCTGCACCTCTTGGTTGCCCTTGTTAGGGCCGCTGACGACAATATTCCAATTTGCTGAGCTGGGGGAAGACCCTGCTGGACCTGAAAAGTCGTCGGACCAGATTATGCTATAACCAGATTCGGGTGGGGGAGGAGACATTGTTGGAGTTTTAAATGTATGTATGAGCAAGGTGGTTTTATAAAGCTATCGATGGCCGATTTAGAGCGAAGTGGTTTGTGGTGAATATTATGAAAGACGCTGGCATCTCAGCTCGTCTTTATAGTCTGCGTGAAGCCATCATGACCCAGAAGCTTCAAACTACACCATGGTTGGCCCCTGATGTCAGGCGAAGGTAGCATCTTGAGAGATCATGCGCTATCATGGAGACAGAGGCGGAAAAGCTGTGATGACTGGCTTATGCTTAACAATGACTAGTGATATTACTTAATATTGTCATAACTTAACAGGATGTTATCCCATTGAACAGTTCGCTTCAATACCGCCCTCAGTAACGCCGTGAATGGATCCATTTCTATGTTCTAGAATGAAGCTTTGTAGATGTTTATTTCCAGCCTCATCGTAACTATAGTCTGACTGTTTATTGATGAGCTCAGCATGGTAGATAACCAATAGTAGCATTCGTACGGTGAGGTTGCCTTTCCGTACTTAGGTAAAATTGTCTTACATATGGCGACTAAATAAGAAGGAAGCTTTACAACATGCTATGGAAAGAAGCTGTCATGTGGGTATAACCCCGGGGCAGTATTTGAATGGGTCATCCAGGTGTCAGCCCTAAGAGCTGAAGTTATCCGCGTAACTGTCAAGAAAATACACTTCTGGACAGCTTACACAATTAGGGTCTAAGATGCCGCTACCAGCTTCCAATATATCGTAGAATACGGCCAAGAAACCTAACAGGTAACCAGTAATTCTCAACTCGGCCGAGGTGCTTATATGAGTGTCAGCATCAAATTATGTGAGGGACAACATCAATGGAGTTAAGCGATATATTGCATCCAATGGCACTCTGAGTAATGCCACCTGGACCTCAGTAATGCGATCTAAATATGGTTGAAGAGCCATAACAACGACTTGATATTCCTATAATGTATTAGAACAGAGCGGTCATTGAGACGAAGTGAGATGTTCTAATAAAGTCTAGATCTCAATAGCTCTCGCCCATCTAAAAGGTGGCATTTTAATATAATATTCAAATTTCCAGACTAGGAACACGTTAACATTAAGTCGAGTGATTGTATAATGACACAGCGGCTTGCATCTGATATGATTATATCCAATGAGGTATATTAATTGACGGTAATATTTGCACACCTATTTATATCGTTCAAACCCGTGATATTCAATAGTTAATACACTAGGTACGTATAGTAAAACCTTTCCGTAATACCAAGCTTCACGCCAATGCGTTCATCGAATCTCTCAATTGCGACTGGTTCGTGTCAGACCCGAAACGATTCCGAAGTTTTCCATAAATAATACCAGAAGAACTTATGAGGTAACCCAATCCCCATTACTTCTTACCGTAATAGAAAGGAAGAGTTTTGTTTAAATGATGAAAAGCTACTGTGCTATAGAATTGCTATAATGTACTCAATCTTTTTGTTGACATATTGACATTCCTATAGTTGGGAATAGAGCTCATGTCGAGCCAATATCGACCATTGTTAGCATCTTGCGTTGTAGTTACTACATATCAATCTTTATTTCCATTGACTACCTTACGCAAGAAATGACAATGCATGGCCGGCTTTCGTTATTAGAATAAACACGAAATGTCACTCTGGTATGTCTGGAATTGTCTCTTACCTCCGGCGTCTGAAGTTCGTCTGAACTATCACACGGGTGTACTGACAACCCTCGACTACGACCGATGACACGGAAAGACTCTTCTTATATACTTAAGCGGCCTACGTGTCCTATGTTGCAGTGTGGTAAGATCGACGACGTTGTCATTGGCATTTATCTGAGTAGTTACGTCATCTCGAAAGATCAAAAGTGAGACTGAAACCACAAAGTGTGATGAAAGTTATCTGCTTGTCGTTAACCGGGGTTGATGAAACGCAATAGCTACGACGTAGCAAAAAGCCAGTTATTCATTATCCCATTGGTGCACTAATTACGACTCGATGGGATGATTTAGTCAATAAGACTTCGGGTTACCATCTCTTAATCTTGCAATTGCGGGATATCGGGTTCTATCCCATCTACATAATACCCCATGTTTGAGCTTTTCTTAGTATCATACGCCGTGATCTAGGAGTATGTTTTTAGCCGACCCCAGGAAAAGAAGATATTGTGATATTTTGAGATCACCAGAGTCGAGAACTAAAGCGAGTCGAGATGAATGCTTAAAAAAGCTTTATAGGATCTCAATGCCCAAATTTTCACGATGTTAGGGTCGTAGGGACACTATATTCTCAAGCTCCTCAAGGAGGTTCTCGTATTTTCGCTCCAATCCCCAATATCCCTCGTTTCCCCGTGTTCATGGGTTAGGGAGGAAGAATCCAGGGGGTCGTCATAGTAAGCAGCATTTTGCGTGCAATATTGCGAGCTTATTCGAACAAACTATGGAAAAAAGACTTGGTTTGCGTACTATAGAGAGAAAGAGAGCGCCGGCAACTATCAATACAAATTATCGAGTTGGGTTTATACGCTTATCTGACTCCTCTTTTTCACTTGTAGTGTACTGTTAAGACATTTTTAGACATCAAGATGCTGACTTTAAAGTCACATGTTGCAATTTTTCATTGACGGAGGAAGAGTCCTGTGCCTAAACAGAAAGCTTGGCCTTCCGTGCCGCTGAATGGGGGAGGCTTCGCACGACACCTCGCAGTCGCATCCTATTTACATGTTTACTCCTTTGAAAATGTTGCCGAAAATCGGTCTTGCCCTTTTCATGAATCTGTAGACTAGAAGACGTTCCGTGATGGAAGTAGAGTTATAGCTAAAACTTCTGGGCATTGGCTCATTAAGTACATAGACGGCGGCGGTGAAAATCCCACGATCCCGTGTCTACTATGACGTTCTGCTTCCTGGTCTTTCAATGCTTCAGCTCAAAATATACACTAGGCGGTTCAATGTTTTGATTTAGGCTTGGTCGCTATTATGACTATGCTGATGCGTTGATGACAAACTGACACTGAGCATAATAGTTTCGTATAATGTTTGAGCATGATGAGATTAATAGGTTAATAGTCTGGTAATGCATTCACATTGCGACAATCTTCTTTCGCTCTATGACCTATTTAGGGGGTGAGTGTTGAATTGGAGCGCCTACTGAGTCTTGATTATTCCTTGGCATTGATGAAGCGCGCTGGGTTTTGTGTAGCGGCCCCTGAACTACTATGTTAAACCCCTTTCTAGATTCTAGACCTGGAGTTAGAGTACTTCATGGCAGATTCGAACCGTTTTAGGTACGGCTAAATTTTACACACGCGTCTACGTTGTAATGAGTAAGATAATAGAGATCTTAAAAGCTTAATTGGTAGCTAATTATTATGCCCATTGTCTATTACCTACGAACTTTGCTAGAAGTTCTAGCCTAGAACATCTTTAGGGGGGTATCGCTCCGGGCGAAGGGTATCCTTACCCCAGCTCCCCGTTTGTATCCTTGCCTCATATGTGCAGGGTAAGGTAGCACTCAGTCGCCATTCTCATCTTTTATTGGTGCGTCGACAGCTTGAAACGGACGCTACAGGAAAAACCACACCACCGCCGTCTGATATCAAGAGGCCCCAGCATCATTACCATATCCCCTTTGGCATAAAATATGCCAAGGGGTTTCCTCGTATGTAGCACATATGTATTTCTTCCAGTAGGAAAATGCTTTAATTACCGCGAATATCCACATTAGAAACGTCTTGGCCCGAGATCTGGCACAAGGGTCGAAACATGGAAGGATTAGTACTAACTAGCCGGTAGATCTAAGCGATCAGTGCTTTTAGGTAAATATGTACATCTGGAGTATGAGCGCCTCATGTTCACATCCCTCGTGGAAGACCATATACGCCACTTCAGCCACTGTCGGCTCGAGCCGAATTACCCATCTTGAATGTTTCTTTAGGCGGCGCGTCATATATCGCCAATACTTGCTTGGAAGTTATACCTAGCAATAATGCGCCAAGTTACCCATCTACTTACACCGTAGTTTCATAATTCATATGTTATAATATGTTATAACTAATATGTTATATGAATATTATCTACACGGCGACTCATCTCGCTTTAAAATTCGATGTGGATTTCTATCTTCATAAAGCTCTATCGTCCGTATCAGTTATTCATTCCTATTCGCTACTTGCGAGACATCTTCGTCCGTATCCACCGGCCCTACCGCGTAAAATGCAGCACCAAGCAGAACAGGGATTCGCGAACATGTACATATGTCTCCACTTGAACATTTTTGGAATTATTTTCAAGCCTTAGCTCGAATAATAAGCATTTTGGCGTTCATGGTTCTTAAGGTAAACCCTGGATAAAAAACACCTCCTTTACCATACCCTGTCGAGACATTTCTTCCCAGGGCAACCAAGGGCATCATGGATATTCTACTGGCGCGCTTTAAGCTTGGGGGTCATTTAACATGTCCACTCGCGAGATGAGGTAAACTCGAAACGGTTCTCCGTCGTCACTTTACCACGGTACGTACCTAATAAGGCAAAGGCTTGCCCTAGCAAAGAAAAGATCCATGTCCAAGGGAGGCTCCTTTGGCTGCTTGAAACCCACACGCTTGACACACATCGTGTTGGACATCGTGTTGGATATCGGTTCGCGCTGGTTGTCTAGGGGTTTCTGTACTCGGCAGACGATTCGGGGCTAGCTCAGCTCGTGTGCAATGGCCGGCCGGCCTGCGTAGATCGAACAAGATCTCCATTGCCTATCATGTATATATGCCAGCACCGCTCACCACGGATCGTCGTCTTCCATGTTCTTGAGCAGGCCGGTTTCCCTTTCATACCTACGTTATTCTATTCTCAGTTGACGATCCCGTGGATCTGTTTTATTCTTAATTCACTCTTTCTTGTGCCTTATCATTCACTTATCGGCCCGGTGCTGTCCATTATATCCTATTTCAAGATGCCGTCCATTTCATCAACCATCTTTTCTCTTGCGTCCCTGTTGGCTGTTGCCCAGGCTCACGGTGTTATCTTAGGGGCACAGGGTATTCAGGGCTCGCCTGAAAGTGTCGGTTTCAAGGTCGAACCAGAACTGGCGAGGAATTGCACATCTATCAGCCCGTGCCAGCAGGACACGACGATTATCCGAGATGCCGAGATCGCCGCCAACGTAGTGAACGAGTGCGGACGAACAGAATTGTCGGGTAATATCGATATCGGAGAGAACACGGAGAACGCGCTTGCTGCCGGCGCCGTTACCCAAGTCAAGGCTGGAACACAAGTCAAGGTTACCATCCACCAAGTTAACGCTGATGGTGCTGGTCCCTACGCCTGCGACCTGGTATGTTCCCTATCTATCACATTATAGCATCTTGATAATGATCTAACCCGTATGATAGGTCGAGGCTGGCAACAACGGTGTCATCAGTCAGAACCTGACAGTTGAGAACAACGTTCCCGGTGTCAACGGTTTCTCCCAAGCCAAGACCCAGCAGTTCGAGATCCTCGTGAACATGCCTGATAATTTTACCTGCAGTGGATGTAAGTTGATACTTACAAACTTACTAGAGACCCTCCATATTCTAACTATTCCTATAGCTTCCGCTGGTAACGTCTGCACCGTCCGTTGCCGAAACAATGCTCTTGCTGGTCCTTTCGGTGGATGCTTCCCCGTTCAACAGGTCGATGTGGAGCCCAGCCAGAACACTGCTGCCAAGGTCCCCACGGCGCTGTCTCTTGAGAAGGTCTTCAAGCAGGTTTCCAATGACCAGGCTGACTTTCCCGCTGCCGTCGCCGCTATTCAGAACGCAGGCAGCGATCAGGGCTTGAAGAACGCAGCTGCTGTCACC
This sequence comes from Daldinia vernicosa, assembly GCF_022497035.1. Lineage (NCBI taxonomy): Eukaryota > Fungi > Ascomycota > Sordariomycetes > Xylariales > Hypoxylaceae > Daldinia > Daldinia vernicosa. The sequence goes on along the minus strand of NW_025953972.1, from coordinate 64,208 downwards.
TCGCTTCTGAAGCAGACTGTTACAAGCTTGCCCGCTTCTGTCCAGACGCTCGATGTTATCACTGGACAAGCTACCACCACTGCGAATGCTGGAGCTACCACTACCAGCGCCGCGGCGAGTGCTACTGCCACCGGAAAGAGCCGCAATGGAAATGGCAAGAACAACGGCAATGGAAGTAGCAAGAACAACAACGCCAATGCCAACGCCGGTACCAACAACGCCAATGCTGGTAACGGTGGAAACAGCCGAGGCAACAACGGCTTCGGTGGCTTCGGTAACCGACGAAGAACTGTCTTCCGTGCGTAGACGGAGTAAAGTAGCGCAGTGATGGTTAATTTCTCTATGAGCTCAGAGGTAATGACGAAAGGCTGCGCCTGTTAGCAATTTACTTAGGAGTTGGGAGAGACCGGATAAAGGATTGATAGGGCACTTTCGACTGTACCAAGATTTGTCTGTACATATATCTAACGTAGACTCCTGAACCGCAAATTCATAAGCCATGATGGGCATGTTAATAGTGCACAGTATTGGATATAATCAACTTAATGTTTGCATAATCCTGATGGTATACATAATGTTGGCTCCGTATGGATGAATGTGACTAGTAGAAGTAATGAACCGGAGTTAATATAATTCCAAGCAAATCGGAGTTTATGATGGCTTTCCTAATCCCATACTCGTATGGCTAAACACCCCGAGCAGCAGCTTAGTGACATGTACTTGCAGATGGATGCGCTGGATATGCTTGTTTGCACTGCTTTTGACTACAAAAGTGCGGTGAATGGCGTGGCTAGATGCTTTTTTAGACTGGCTGCTTGGTAATCGGTCGCGAGCTTCATCGTACTACTTCCTAACTTAGTAGTCGCTTAAATCCGAGATAGTAATCCCGAACCGAGACGGCGACGATAGTCCGAACAGACGAAGAATGCAAACTTGGATTATTAACCATAGTCACCTATGGAAGTATGAAAGAAGAAGATATATATGCCGAGTCTCTGGAATAGTTGCTACCGGCGTGGTTAATATAAACCGTTGTCTCTTCGTTTTTGCCCTCTCGTAGCCACTAACAAGCCCTACCCCCCTCCCTCCCTTTCAGCTTTACTTACAAAAGCCTACCTAGGGAATAGACACTCATAATGTCGACACACCTCGCAGCTTTTGTTACAGGAAAGAGCCAGCCGCTCGAAGTCCGAGAAAAGCAGACACCCAAACCCGGGCCCGATGAGCTTCTCCTCGATGTGAAGGCGATCGCCCTGAATCCCATCGATTGGAAGATGCGCGACTTCGGCTTCGCTATAGCCGACTATCCCGCCGTTGTTGGTTCAGACATTGGTGGTATAGTCCTCGAAGCTGGTTCTAACGTATCTTCCGACTTCAAACCCGGAACTCGTGTCGCGGCTTTCGCGCCGGCCTTTTTCGCTCGGGGAGAACCCAACTACGGTGCCTTTCAGCAGCGGCCTATTGTCCCTGCGAAGAACGCTACTCCAATTCCTGACTACCTTTCGATCAACGAGGCTGCTATCCTTCCTATGGCTGTCGCCACAACATGGTCTGGATGGGAAACCATCGGTATTCCTCGCAATACCTCGTATTCTCCTAGTGACAAGCAAGGACTCCTTGTCTGGGGCGCGTCTGTAAGTAGATCGCCGGGTCCCTTCACCTTCATGTGAACACTTTCAATATACACTACACGACCCCTAATCGTCCTCTAAACTATCGAGCCAATGGAAATACTAACATTAAATGCTATAGTCCAGCGTTGGCAGCGTAGTAGTGCAAAGCGCCAAATTACTCGGCTTTACCGTATACGCCACCGCGAGCTCAAAGCACCACGCATACGTCGAATCGCTAGGCGCGTCCAAAGTCTTCGACTACAAAGAGCCCGGCGCAGAAAATGCTATCATAAAGGCGGCTAAGGAAGAGGGTCTCACATTCCAGTACGGCTATGATGCCGTGGGCGCTTTACAATCCTGCCAAACCATCCTGAAGTCGTTAAAGGGAAGCGGACCAGCTCATCTAGCCTCCGCACCTCCACTAAGCCCTGACGGACCTACTACGGAGGACGTCGAGGCTAAGTTCGTTGCTTGTTCGCCTGATGATAAGGTGCGGCATGAGCAGTTCTCGTTCTGGTTTAATACTTGGCTGAAGGAGAGGCTGGAGAAGCGTGAAATCGTCCCGAGCCCTAAGATCCAAGTGGTCGAGGGAGGTCTGCATGGTATTAACAAGGGCCTTGACATTTTGAAAGCGGGAGTTAGCGGCACTAAGCTAGTCCTCGAGCTGTAATGAATTAGCACGAAATAATTTACGCGATATATTTAGCGGAAGACGTAATGCTAAGGAGCACATCAATTGTTGCTTTAAATTTAGAAAGCCTAGTCTAAAATAACCCCTTATACCCCCCTCGACACTTGATAACCTAACCTCCTCAAAACTCATTATCGTACGAAGAAGAATACATAGAGCCATGTCTTACCAATCCACCCAATTTGACATAACATCTAACATTCGACTTCTGCACTCTCTTAAGGCTGCATGTTTAATCGTAAGGCTAGTTTTACACCCCACCAGAGAGTAGCCCCTATAGTAATAATATTCAGATGAATGCTCATCGCATGATTGCGCGAGAACATCTTATTTAACGCTCTCATATCGTCGCTGACCTCGGTCGGATTGTTCGATTTCTTCCCATCCCGCGTTTCTAAGTCATAGTTAGCGATTACCATACCACTATTTCAGCGCTCAATAGATAGGTCCCTACGTTGATGAATCCGATCAATCATGATCTGTCGCGTCCGTGGTCCATAAAGCATCAGGTTTAAAAGCGCCGTGGCTCCCATAATCGCAAAAGGTATCCAATTGCCCTTGCTGGACTGCAGCGTCAGCGGCCCGTACGGAGGGACCGTTGCCGCCGTCAATAGGAGAAGCAAGGTCTGCCCCCGGAAGTAAAGGGGGAAGACGCGCTTTTGAAGCGTGGTGAAAGCGGATCGGGGTAACTCTTGGTAGCTAATTTTCGTCATTACGAATGACTGGTATAGTTCCATGCCGAGGAGCGTGGAGTAAGATAGGAGGTGGATGGGTGCCAAGACGCTGGCCGGAGACAAAGCTAATTGTAGGAAAGCCATCGGGGGCATGATTAATCAATGAGTTAATTGCATCTGAAGAGTAAAGAAGTTTTTGAGCGCTTTGAGACGTATTTATAATAAAAATGTTTTATTATTCGGTGGTTGCTAATTGTTCACAACGCCGGCCAAGCACGGAGGTTGAGTTTCGGTGCGCTACCGCCGCTAAGCTTACGAAGCTCCGAGGGTGGTCGGAGAAGGATCCTAACGCACCAATGATAAGTCCCGGTGACGCAGTCATTGGTAATACAAAAACGGTATAGGCTGACGACTAGATAGTGAAGAGGATGGCGTGTCTCCGTTGACACTCGCCGTCTTCCCAAGTCATTAGATGTTGATTTGTAATTGTTCGTAGTGATTACGACTCATCCTATGTTAAATCCCCCTTCTATCGGTGGTGATCTGACCCTCTATCCAAATAATTATGCCATTCTATTAACATGCGCTATGAGATATGAGGATTTAACGACCTCGGGTCTACGCGGACACTGAATGAACATGCCTTCAATTTAGAAAGTCATCCTCATCTTCAAAGCATCTTTCGTGATGATCTCGTCCTTCTTGGAGAACAATTCGGCCATGTCCCACATCACACTGAGATATCTACCCGCTAGCCAGTTTTGTCTCCGACTCGTTAAGAAGGCTATCGTATCACCACTTAGGGCGGGTGTGCATTTAAGCCAAGCTTATCGTTCTTAGACTCAGCAAAGACAATTTATTATTACGGAAGACGACGTACCTCGTGTTGCTTCTGGCAACCCCTGAGTTAGATCTGTAGCGACTCTATTTACGCGAGCAACTAGTTAGTTAATCTGAACCTAGATGATTAGTAGGAACGCTCTTTACGTACCCTCCTGGATGTATCGAATAGGTAAGTAGGCCCTATAGGAATGTTAGAAGACCATATGACAGGTATATATGTCAAGGGAAATGCATGGCTCAGCTCACCTGATCTGCGTACTCCGCTATGAGATACTCGGTGAGCCTCAGAAGCGCAAACTTGCTGAGCTGATAGCCACTTCCACCTGTATGGAAATGATGGACTCCAGTTGAGGACATGTTAATAATGGTCTTGTCCCCACCCCTTAGCATCAGGGGTAGAAAAGCCTTCGCAACAAGGTAGCTTCCGCGAACGTTAACTTCGAAGTTCCGCCACCATGCTTCCTCATCTCCATCTAATATCTTGTCGAACTTGGACAGATATCCTGCATTTCCAATTAGGATGTCGAGCCGGCCCCATTGCCCCTCTAAGACTTGAGCGGCGTTAGTCACACTTGTCGAATCGGTGACATCTAACCGCAGCACTACCACTACCGGCTTCGCTCGTCCGGCATCGGCTGCACTTTTCTCAATCTCTGCTACAACTTCCGGAACGTCTGAGCGGGAAGTGATAGCGATATGCGATGCACCTGCTCTAGCATACGATAGAGCGATGCCTTTTCCAATCCCCTTATTCCCCCCAGTCACCAAAATGGCCTTTCCGACGCAATTGGACCTTGTTATGGGATTAATATAGTCATACGTGTCATAGTGATTAGTACAATAATCGGCGCCCCAGTTGGGCGCCACTGGCGGATAATTTACTCCTGCAAGCTGTTCACGCAGCGCTTGTCCTGCCATCCTGCTAGGCAGATGGAGAAGTCCGGTTTGGGAGAGAAGAAGTATATATACCAAAAAAAGCAGAGGGTTTTGGTGTTAAATAAAGAACTCTAACCTGTCGCACCGATGTAGCCTAAGGGCGGTGAGAAGTATGAAATACGACGATCGGGATATCTGGCGCTTTTCTCACGTAATTCATAAGACGCAAGGTGAATTGGTATATGTGAACTTATTCGCGAGCCCCATAACGTATCTAAACCAATGAAGATTATTCATTGGTGACTTTCCTATATAAAAAGGGTATAAATTGTCATATGCCTGATAAACCAAGCCTAAAATGTCATGGCTGCATGGCTGTTTTTAGCGTTTACGAGAAATTGAAGACCCATAGACAGCTACCTCTTTTAAATCTGATTGACAGGGGAGAATATAAGTGGAGTGTATATAAAGATAGCCATTACGTACCTGAGGAAGTATGCACAGCTGAAGATAATTATTCTGGCCTTTGAGAAGCGCAAGGTTAAATATTATTAATAACAGATTACGACTTACATGTATTCACTTGAATTACTCTTTCCTTCATATATTTAGGCAATTGTATTACCGGCCCCCCTTTTTCCATCACTTACGCCGTTAGTCTTCCGCGGGTTTAGATGTACTCGTATTATAACTCTAACCGTCGCGTTCATCGCTGGTTCTAGTAGAGGGCAAATAGGAGTATTATAGATATTTATTGCATCTTGCTAAACCTAATGACATCACTTATTCAAGCTCGTAGGCTTTGATAAGATTTGCTAAAATAGAGAATTGACTCCCCCCTAACAGCAACTAGTAGAATCCCCAGAGGACCCTCGCTGCATTGGTATCACCAAATAGGCCCTGATATTTGTAAGTATAATATTAATAATAGTTAGCTTACAGCCATCCTCTCAAAGAGTGTATAAATCTGCCTCGTATATGAGCCTTGTAATTATCTCTAACAGTTTACATATATTACAAAAGAAGCTGCAGTCCAGGGCAGAACTCGAGCATAGATTGCTAAGAATAACTTCGGCTCTTCTCCGCCTAGCTTCGCCTTAGGCTTGCCAGAAGTGAACCTCCACCCCATATCAAGCATCCTCTAGCAGTTGGAACTATAAATCACTGGCTCGCGTTGCGCCAGGCGTCCTCGAAGTTCCTAATCGCTTCATTGGCCTTATTATCCTGTCCTTTTTCGCTCTCTCCCTCTCTCTTGGACAGGACTACCCCAGAGAGTCGTTCGGACACAGTCGGCTCGGCACGAAGGAATTCTTGCAGCATAGAGTGCTGCTGGAGGTCTTGTTTACTGGAGCTATGTCAGCTTCTGGGTTAGAGACAACCACAACGGGCGGTACGTACTTGCTGGAGTCTCCCGAAGACTGAGTTCCTCGGTCCTTTGAAGATGGCATAGTTTTGAGATTTCAGCGTTATAACTTAGAAAACACTTTATAATGCTCGTAGTTTGACGAGAGTATCTAGTAAGAGATGTTACGAAGAGCACAGTGATGGACAGTGAGAACCTCAAAAGCCATCGTTCCTTGTTAATATATTTATATAAATCTAATCTAGCTCTTAGAGGTGTATACTATAGAGAACCTTTTCATGTAATTACATCCAGTTAACATTACCTGAACGCTGCCGACCTGATTTCAGATTGTGCTATGCCGACTATTTTGTAGAAGCAATTGGCATCTCATTGGCTAATTTCTGAGCTAATAAGGAAGAGGTTCGTGTCTGGAAAATTACTGGGAAAGGCAGCACTAATGTGAGGCATCTATCGCATTGATTTCCTTTAGGGCCAGATTATGAAATCCTTCGTAAAGGAAGTTTGACCTGGTCGTCTAAATCTGAGAGGTCTGCGATGCCTCCAGAGCTTGAGGTAGGTATATTGTACTACCACACAGCTTTAATATCTACATGAAAATTATGAGTGCATCTTATCAATTTTCAGGTACCCCGCATATGCCACTGAGTTTTGCGAGTCACCTATATAGCATTGTGGCGTTGACAAAACCTGACGCCCAAACCTGATGGCCTAAACCTGATACGGCCCCCAATCTGACCCAATAGGGCTATTGGCACTTGAAACTTGATCAAAGCCCGATTAAGACCGACAGCCTCACTTGATTCCTTGATATCAGGTTCTATATAAGATGTTTCTATATCTAAATTAGATACATAACGTTTCCTACCCATATCTCTACAATCTAACTCAAGATGCCTATCTCACCAGAAACCCGACGAATCGCAGATAGAGAATATGATATAACACCGCTTATTGGAAGACGTGGACGTTGGCTTCTGGAGGGCGCGGCCGAGAACGGTCGTCTCGATATGATAGAGCTTCTCTGGAGTGCCCCCCTGGAACGGCATCTAGAGTTAGTATAGAAGTCGTCTATAATTTACTTTTATTTTCTCCTTATACTTCCTCTAGCTTTATTTACCTGTGCATAGCACCGGAAGGTGTGTAATGAAGTATCTTCTTACTACCCCTATTATAGACGCATTATGCGACGTAGAGTAACTAGTCGCTTCAGTCGTCGAAGTTCTTGTTACGAATTAAATATGCTGAAGATCGCATGTATAATGATACATGGGCTAAGTTAATGACTAACAGAATGATGTAAAATTCTCATTGTGGGGGCCAGATAAAAATCACGGTAAGGCCTAATATGTCTCAGTCTTCATTGTTCCTATTTGTCGCCTCTTTCAACTATGCTCCTCTTTCGGTAGCCACCTATCGCTAGAATATGATGATCTTGACCGGAAAGAGAGAGAAATTGGAGCCTTATGCAAGATAAGGTGGCACTCCGCTGTTATACGACGATATATAACGCAGGTACTATCAAACAAACAGCCCTCTGCGTAGTGATAAGCTCCAGATGCAAGCCATCACCATTATTTAAAAGAAGAAAAGATTCCTGCTAGACAAAATCAAGCAAACCGGTACCCGCAACTCAGCATTTAATCTATGTAGGAAGCTGAAGGTCTCGGTTCCGGCGGAGTATAGTAATAAGCCTCGTCGTCATCGCCTGATTGTCGAGGACCCGGACTGCTACTAGATAAATACCTATTAAGGCTCATGGCTGTCTAGCTACTCTTCCTATTGAATGTAGATAACCTATGTCACATATGTATTAGTTTCAATTGATACATTTAAAACTATGTTGCTATTAAGTCTTGTCCTGATTGCTCTGTTGAGCGAGGCCACCAGAGCCTTGGGCTGCGCCAATAACACGGCTTTAACGAAACACCCAGGAGACTGTGGTAAAATAGCACCCAAAGTCGTGATCATCAGCATGGTATGTTTTCGAGACACCCCCCATGATTACTTCTCATCCGTTTGCCTTCGTCTCGCGGAAGATGGGATTCTATATTTTATTCTATAGCTAAATCGGGTACGAAAACCATAGTTCACACCAGAAGCAGAAGTATGGTACACGAATTCGCCTAACAGTTCTCTCGGCAGCCTGCTCGCCCACAACATCTCCGTGCCCGGGCTCTCCCCCCTATTCCCCCACGTGCACTGCAACACACTCGGGGAAGTATGCCAACTCACAATGGGCGAGGCGGAGATCAACGCCGCAACGTCCGCCACAGCATTCCTCTTCTCTAACCTCTTCGACCTAAGCAAGACGTACTTCCTTCTGGCCGGCATCGCCGGCATAAGCCCGAAACTCGGCACGCTGGGCAGCGTCGCGCTATCCAAGTTCTCCGTGCAAGTCGCGCTGCAGTACGAGCTCGACGCGCGCGAGATGCCCGCTAACTTCTCGACCGGATACCTGTCGTACGGCGCGTACGCGCCGGACGAGTACCCCTCGATTTTCTACGGCACCGAGGTCATGGAAGTCAATGAGAACCTCAGAGATGCCGCTGCTGAGCTCGCGCTTGCAGCGCAGTTGGCTGATTCCGCGGAAAGCGCCGAGTATCGCGCCTTATATAGTGCTAGTGGCGAGGTATATGCGGCTGCGACCGGGAGCCCTGGCGTTATTAAGTGCGATTCGGCGACTAGCGATGTTTATTACTCTGGCACTATGCTGAGCGAGGCATTTGAGAACACGACGAAGCTCTGGACGAATCAGAGCAGCATAACGTATTGTGTTTCGGCGCAGGAGGATACTGCCGTTTTGAATGCGTTGATGCGGGCTGCAGTCTGGGATCTTGTTGACTTCTCGCGGGTTATTGTGATGAGAACTGGTGCATACCTAATTTACCCCTATCCTTTCTGTCGAGTAGAAAAGCTAACGTTTCGAAGGTTCTGATTTCGACAGACCCCCGCCGTCAGTTAGTGCTTTTCAGCATCTACGGCTTCTGGACCAAAACGGCTTCGACATCGCGGTTAAGAACATTTACCTGGCAGGAGTTGAGATCGTAAAAGGTATTATAGCTGACTGGAACTCTTCATACGAAGCTGGAATCAAGGCGGAGAACTACATAGGGGATATCCTTGGCACACTAGGCGGCGAACCGGACTTCGGTACGGGAAGCGTGTTTAGAGGAATGGGTTTTTTGACGGGGTCAAGTACGGAAGTAGGCTTATCAAAGAGGACAATTTCCACAGAGAAAAGGGATAGGAAGGCGGGTGAGTGGAAATAAAATATCATGATATTAAAACTCTGAAGACTATAGCATTTATATCTTACTAGCAATTTCGCGGGTGTGATATGTTTGCTCTTATTACCGCCTAGGTTTAAGTATATGAAATATGATGGTTCCGGATTTATTTCCATCTTATTAGTGAATCGCATGACAGCTATGATTACTTTGCTAGTCACGTAACCATATGCCAAGATGCTGTGAATATCCACATCTAACCCCCCAAGTTAAGAATATAATGGCGGCAGCGGGTTGAAGCTAATCAGTAGCGGCCCCAAGCGGCGATAGAATATTAAACTATATTAGGTAAAATAGGGGTAGATTCTCGGTCGACGACGGCTGGCCGTTCTTCGTAATGACAAAAATCATGGCTCATACGCCGGTATGACCGGGAGCGGGATGACCGCCAGGGGCAGGAGCAGTAGTGGGACCACCGACATTCGCACCAGGGCCTTCGGGGTGGACATTGCCACCGTGATTGTACTTATCGCCAGTAATATGGCCGCGATTATGGGAGCGTAGACCCAGCTGTTCACAGCTAATATTGCGGTGACCCCAGAGAAGGAGGAGGGCGAAGAGGGGTTTGGTTAGGATATCCAAAACACCATAGAATACGGCCTCCCCATCAGGGTGAATGACGTTGCCACCCTCGCTCAGACCCCATGCAATAGGATACAAGAACCAAAGGAATATAAGATAGTTGCCGCATAGCATAAATGTTTTCTTCGCGTCTCCACCCAGAATCGAAGCGTGCCGTCGAGCATTGAATAGTAGTTTATAAGCAACGAATAATAGAGCCGCCGTGCCGAAGACCCAAAATCCCCACTTGAACCGAGTCCGAGTTAGGGCACCGATTAGGCCAGCGACAATCATAATCTCATCGGCCAGAAGAGTGACTAAGATAGTTGAAGTTGGTACTCCGGCAGTTAGGAGAAGGCTGAGAAGGAGCAAAGGCGTCGTTATAACCCAATCTATGTAGCGGGCGTAGAATATTTCTCGGGTTCCTGCCGCTCCCACCAAGTGACTGCCGGGTCGGACAAATTCAGCCTGAATGGGAACTTGGCCGAGATTCGACCCCATCGCGTAATAAGCGATACATGCGACGGCCGTTATACTCGCGGCGATGTTGTGAAATACACGATCACCATGAGGCTTCCTGAAAGATAGGCCCGCGAAGACGAGAGTGCAGAAACCCATCAAGGCACATACTGCATAGTACCAATCCGAGCCGCGATGGGTGATTTCTAAATTGGCATGCTCGCCAACGACACTATTGATGTTAAGTGCTTGATTTCCCACAGACATTTTGGTGTTAATATTCGCTGCGTAGTTCTGGATAGTGGTAGAATAGGTGAATTAAAGAATGCGGACATGTGTCTGATTTTTAGTTAATGGTCAAGGTCAACGCTGTCTCTATGTGGACGTACGGCAGGATATTTGAATGTAAGATCCAACCCAGACGAAAGCGTGGACGCTGTTGTTAATAGTGACTTCATTATCTCGTAGAGTACATCGGTAGATGACACGATCATGTCATGTTGAATCTTGGGAACCAAGTAAATCGTCTCTTTTTACAAGGTGCTAACCATGTCCCCGTGAATGTATGACGAATTCTTAATCAAGTAGGATACAACCTAAGCTGATGGTAAATTGAACTTCAGATTGGGTAACAAGGAAACTCCGAGGAAACTCTGCCGCATAGAGGTCGCCCTCTTACTTTAGAGTTCTCTGGGCTGGGATAGGTTCAGGGGTTGGAAGCTGACTCGAACAGGGCCAGACGGGGGATAGTATATTTAATGCTATCCCCTTGACTGGCATTCAACTACACCTCCATTATTTCAGTATCAGTACAGATATAGGACTTGACGTCGTTCATTAATATAATAGGAAAAGGTTCGATAATTAGTACAAACCGTAAATATCATTGGTCGATTTAGCCATTTTCTCTTTCCTGGCCAACCCCTATGTATCAATACTGAAAATAGTGGAGGTGTAGTTGAATGCCAGTCAAGGGGATAGCCGGCGTATCACAGAATCGCGCGTTGATGCATCCGGACGGTGGATAAGACGGATTAGATAAGTACATAGAGCTCCTTGTTGTCACGAGATTTGAGACTTGATAGTGGCGCTGTCCATCTCTAGTCCCCCGAACTAGCCGGCCGCGGGGTTCGTGATATCATCCAACTAAACGATAGCAGCTTGGCAGCAGCTATTTCATAATGCCCCTCTCAAGACCGGTAGGGAATGAAACATGGACCCTCTGTCGTACTACTCATACAATTCCTCAGAGAGTCGTGACGCTTTACTTGAGTATTGTTATATGATGATATTCGCCGTCTTTCGCTAGTTGGAATGACAGATTATTTACCTAACAAAGTGTATCGTGGGATGGCAGGCGTTTCATGGTTCATTTCTGAGGTCTTGTAGGTTTCGCTTCGTAGATTAGGTTATTGTTCACGAAACCACCTTGCTGTGTACCTAGCTATCGTCTTCTGTTGTTTTCGGTGTGCATCGTCATCGTAATTCGATGACACATTATAACACATTATACTTCGCTTGTACATGTGATGCTAAACAAACATGGAGGGGTAGCCGATGATATCTAATGAGGAATTAGCATGTGTATAGGTTGAATCCAAACTATACCAAACGTTAGCCCTTATATTATCGGCGTAGTCCAAAGTCAGCACGGAACTGTCGTAGTTTAGGACTGGTCATTTCCATGATCCTACCAGACATCCTTTAATAGCTGGTCTACGTGTATGTGAATCAGCCAAGCATGACGGGACAGAAACAAAATCCGCACCCGTAAGTAGGTACTTAGATAAAACTCGGAATGAAATCCAATACTAATTGCTGAGTATAGATATCTGTCCGGAAATTTTGCGCCTATCAAACGAACCCGAACACTAACACGATGCTCTGGTACCGGACATATTCCGAGAGAACTCGCGGGAGGTCAATATGTCCGTAACGGCGGGAACCCGACTACCAATGTCAACCAAGGGAGAGATTTACACTGGTTCGACGGCGACGGCATGCTCACCGGCGTCCTCTTTAAGCGCGGAAAAGAAGGCGGTATTATCGAGCCAGAGTTCGTGAATCAGTATGTCTTGACAGATATCTACTTGAACGCAAAGGACGACGGCAATTTAAAGCGGCCTCTACTACCTAGTATTGCAACACTACTTAGCGCTCCATTAGTAACTATCGTTGTGGGGGTATTCAGGTCATTGATTCTCATATGCCTATCGAGATTACCAGGATCCAAAAGAGAAGTCAAGAGGATTAGCGTTGCTAATACTGGCGTGGTATATCATGATGGTAGAGCTTTAGCGACCTGCGAAAGTGGGCCACCGATTAGATTCCATCTCCCTGGTCTGGAGACCATAGGGTGGTATAACGGCCGAAAGGCAGAGAACGAGGGCATTTTAGATGATAAAGGAGGCTTCGGTGGGAATGGATTGCTGGCATTTATGAGAGAATGGACAACTGGTCATCCACATGTTGACCCCGTTACGAAAGAGCTCATATCATTCCATGCCGTCTTCGTTAAACCGTTCGTTCATTACTCGATAGTCCCATCAACCAGATATCCGGCTAAGGCAAGCGATCCGGGGCCAAGATTTGACATACCAGTTCCTGGAGTGAAGTCGCCTAAGATGATGCACGACTTTGGGGTTGCGGCACACCACACGGTCATAATTGACCTTCCATTATCTCTAGATCCTATGAACGGCGTGCGAGGGAAGACAATTATCTCGTATGACCCAACTGAGCGATCGCGGTACGGCGTCTTTCCTCGATATGAGCCACATAAAATACAATGGTTCGAAACGAATCCGTGCGTAGTCTTTCACACGGCTAATTGCTGGGAAACTGGGTTGGTAATACCAGAAGCCGAGACGTGCGTTCACCTTCTTGTTTGCCGTCTCACTTCAGCATCGATTGTGTACAGTGCCGGTGCACTTACACCACCTCTGCTTAAGCCGGTACCCCCAGAATACTTGGAAGAGGAGCAATGTAGGCTATACTACTATAGTTTTCCGCTCGTCAATACGGAATCGGGCGAGGCGCCGATGATCAGAAATCAATGGGCCTTATCAGCTATTCCCTTCGAATTCCCGACAGTATCACCATCTCACGCCATGAGTTCAGCACGCTACATATATGGCTGCAGCACGGGTGGCACGTCCTATTCTGCAGCCCTCGGAAAAGGGGCCAAAATCGCGTACCTAGCAAAGATGGACGCAACGACGCTGATTGACCAAGGCATTACTCATCCACCACAACAGATCAAAGGTTGTGTTGATACCCGAGGCGTTGACGAGGTAATGCAGAGCACAGACGAAAATGACCCGGTAAAGCTTTTCCAAATGCCCAAAGGTTGGTTCGCACAAGAACCGCGTTTTGTACCGCGTGCAAATCCCGCAACGGAGGATGACGGTTGGTTGCTTACTTATGTGTTTGACGAGTCCCAACTTGACGATAAAGGAGAATGCCGCGATGATGCTGTCAGCGAGCTTTGGATCATTGACGCGATCAACATGAGAGACATAGTAGCAAGAATTAGGCTACCTCAACGAGTGCCTTACGGTTTACACAGTGCTTGGTTTTCTGAAGACGAAATTGCTGAACAAAAACCATTCGATGCGGTTAGGCGGGAAAGATCTACCGCAGAGGTTGATATGCAAAGTCCACTATCAATTATGAGGGACACAATTGAGAAATGGATCGGGTGATAGAAAGTCAGGAAGTATAGTGAAACCTTGTTACCAGGTTACTCGGTGCTCTGGGACATTATCCTTAATTGTGGTACGTGGATGTGTTTACGATTGGATCGAATTAAAAACCACAGTGGTTCGCTAAGCTATTATGTGTTTAGTGTTTATCTCTTTTACATATTTACGTCATAGCAGCAAGGATCTTACAACTGAAGGAAGGCGAGAGAGAACTTACCACCCTGACAGCCTGAGTTTATGTACCTTCGGTGGCAGGTGGCACCTAATATACAATTACGGGTAAGAAGGGCTTGAAAGGCAGCTGACTGACAAGGTCTCATTTGCTAACCTAATTTCTTAGCGTATTCCGGGGGAGACGACGCTTTCGATCTGATTTGCCGCTAGAATTCAATACATCACCCCATTGCATCTCCCGGATCCATTGTCCAAACAATCCAAACAAATAAAACATCAAACTTACAAACTTATCATACCAAAGAAAGAAAAAAAAAGGCATACACCTCATTTGATTCACGAAGGACATTTCCTTTCACAACACTTACTTCATTAACCAGTTATCTATATAGTATAAAATGATGAATATGAACTGCGAATCCTCATGATCATCACGTCTTTTCAGTCTCCGCTGTTACTAAATGGTACTTATCTAACTTTCGCGTAATGGAGTTAATTCCGTACACGGCTCGAGATGGTCGTGAAATTATGCTGTACGTCATTCCCTTTTCCCATTTACGATGCCCCGCCATGATGATCACGACCGGTCATCTCAACTCGAGTTGGAGGAAGAAGACCGAGTCTAAATTATTATCATTATCATCATCATTATCAACGTGTTCAATATGTTAAATCTCTTAGTTTATGCTGCTAAATATATTTGTGTCTTAGACGGCATCGCAATGCTATCGTTGTCCGTGATCCCTCGTCGCACCGCCTCGAGATTCGAGGCGCCGCCTTAACAGAATGTCCTACTTGCCACCAATCTCTCCGTCCACCCTCGCCCGACCGACACTTCGATTCCTCGACCCAAGCACCCGACTCTTATGTAGACCCGAACTATTTTCGTATGCTCCAAGCAGGGCATGACGAAGATACGCAGCATGCTCAACGGCAGCCTCCACAGAGTCCTATACGTCGACTAACACAACCCACATTGCCAAGCGGTGGTCTAAGACCCCAAGAAGTCGAAGGTGCCGAGTTCATATCCAGCTCTCCCGCCCCCCAGGAGGGAGCACGTATAACAAGAGATGCATTTAGTCCTAATTACTTTAAGAGGTTCTTTGTCGAAGAGAGAGAACTTGGCCGGGGCGGCAAGGGTATCGTACTGCTGGTTCGCCACGAGATTGATGGGTGTGCTCTCGGCCACTTCGCGTGTAAGCGGGTTCCCGTAGGGGACGATCATGCATGGCTGGAGAAGGTCTTAATAGAAGTCGAGCTACTCGCCAAGCTCTCGCACCCCAATCTAGTGTCTTATAGACATGTCTGGCTAGAGGACGTGAAGACGAACCGCTTCGGACCAAGTGTCGCTTGCGCTTTCATCCTCCAACAGTACTGCAATGGCGGCGACCTATTACGTTATGTCGTTGGGGACGGGCCCAAGCAAACTACAAAGGAGGAACTTATAGCTCGGATGCGCCGCAAGTCAAGGGGCGCTGCTGATCAACCCCATAGCGCCCTCCCCTCTCTACGCCGTCTATCATTCGAGGAGATATATTCCCTTTTCAAAGATATCACATCTGGCCTCGCCTATCTTCACGGTGCCAACTATATTCACCGTGACTTAAAACCTAGCAATTGCCTCCTACATCATGAAAATGGAAAGGTCACCTGCTTAATTAGCGACTTCGGCGAAGTACAGCCCGAAAATGCTGTCCGAAACTCGACGGGAACAACCGGCACAATCTCCTATTGTGCCCCGGAGGTCCTAAAGAGGGACGCCAAAGGTCATCTTGGTAACTTTACAACCAAGTCTGACGTGTTCTCGCTGGGCATGGTTCTATATTTCTTATGCTTTGGTCGACTTCCCTACGTGAATGCCAATGCCGTTCAGGAAGAACTCGAAGACATTGACCTGCTCCGAGCAGAAATCGCTGGTTGGAAGGGCTTCCGGGACGAGAAGCGGGAGCGGCCTGACCTCCCTTCAAAGCTCTACCAATTACTCAAGAAGATGCTGGCTCTCAATCCCACTGAACGACCCAGCGCTACGGAAGTACTCAGCGTGATGAGTCACGAATCATATCATGGCGGTCTACGAGGACGAAGTACAAGCCCTTCTATCGGTCTCCAGGGAGTCGGTCTCCAGGGACGGCGGATTCAGAATCTTGATTCACCTATGCCTCCTAGTACTCCCGTTCCTGACCCTCAGAAACACAATCGTAACATTTTGGTTCCTGAGGAAGTCGTGACGTCCCCTAGTGAGGGAAACTCACCAGCGACGGGTCGTTCGCCGGAAATAGACTACCGCGGCAGCCTTCAGAAATATGGCACGCCTAGCACGCCTCGCACGCCTCGACACCGTCCACAATCCATGACCCTATCCCGAAGTCATGAAAATCTTTTACGTTTATCCCCGGAGCGCGGTCGTGCTACTGGGGTTGCCCACTCGCAGCCATCTCCTACTCTACATACACCACTATTACTGGCACCCCCGGCCGGTGGATTAGGAACATTAGGGCGACAGACCCGAGGTAACTTAGTTTATCTCGTTCGTCGCCACAGCGACTCAATAATATTTACCCTTCGACTAGTTATATTTCTAGTCAAAGTCGTGTCAATCGCCAGGGCATGTTGGCCCTTTACCATGAGTCTCGGGGTCGGGGTACCCCTTCTCGGCCTAGCTGGAATTGACCTTGGTATGCCGTTGCAGAGTGATACAGTCTTGTCTAACCACGAAAGGATTCAGCGTAGGCATGTTGAATCTGGGCTGTCACATTGGAGCTGGGGTTTAAGAGGCAGTTTTGTACTACTTACGTTTCACTTCGTTGCCTTGTGGGCCCTCTCCGGGCTGGACGTTTTATGTGTTTCATTCGGGGATACCTGGACGGACTGGTAATTTACAACTTTGACTGAAAACATCACGGTCATATGCGGCATGGCTCGGTTGTCTATCAATGTCTTCTTTATCCTACTTGTGGCCGGAGGGCCGGGAGGAACAGAGATCAAGGTAAACCCCTCTACGAGCATCTTCTTTTACATACATCCGTCTTACGCATAAAGTACACGTCTTAGACTTTAAGACTATCGCCTATAGTCCGCTAAGGATACCGCGACTACCTATGGTTATAAATTCCTCTTTATTACCCCCAGAATCCCAAATTTTGCTTGTATTCCTAACAGTTCTCAGTACAAGGCGACGAGACGACGGAAATACTATATTCCCTTCCATTCTCTTGTAATTATAAGGGCTATATTAGTACACACCATACAGTCACGTTCTCTACAAGTGTAAGGAAGCAATAATAGTTATTATCGAACTATAAGCAATCAACACTGGAAAAGATGGAAGCGAATTGGACACCGCTTGGCGTGAGGGGCCGAGCCAGGATCGACGGCGAAAATAATGTTTCTCAACGGCTATTATATACATTTTTTCTTTGCGTCCAAAAACTGTATATTCTAATCGTTAGAGATTACCTAGGTATCTAATATAGATATTTCTCGTCGCATCTCGGGTGCTTCAATGTGAGTATCTGTATGATAAGCGGCAACATTCCATACAATTGTTAGTCCTCAAGCTATTTCTTAACCCCGGTAAGCACATTCCCAAGCCTCTCCTTAACCCTTAACACGCCCTCATGTCCCCTCCGAGCTGCCTCCTCATACGCCATGCGATACACATGCAGGCCCTCCCAGAACGGCAGCCTCTTGTCCGTCCATCCCGTCAGTCGCCGGACCTTACTACTGTCAACCCACTGACTATGACCTAGCGCAATGTACATCGACAAATCGGCCTCGACCCCGTCCGGTGCCTGCACTACGTCGCGCAACCCGTACTCAATCTTCAACGCCTCGGCGATCATGGTTAGCGTCTCGTACCAGTTGGCAGAGATATTAAAACACTGTCCCGCAACCGCGTCCCGGTCCGCATGCTCAGCAAGCGCGACGTAAGCTTCCGCGCAGTCGTCGATATGGCACCCGTGGATAATCGTCCCGAAATCAAACGGGATCTCCAGAACGCGCGATTCCGTCCGCGCAGCTCCCGCCGCGAGCTCGAAGGCTAGGCCGTAGTAGCTGCTGTCGTAGCCGTATACGGGCGTGGGCCGCAGCACCGCCGCGTCGAATAAGTCCCCGTGCTCGAGGATCTGGAGGCACCCGAACGCGCGCTCCTTGATTATGTCCATGGGCTGGAGCGGCGAGGCCTCGGTATGCGGCGCGAGACCGGGGGATCCGTGGACCCCGGTTGTCCCGTAGTCTTTGCACCCGGAGCTCGCGAGGACGAGGGGGCGGACGCCGTTGGCGTTGGATGTGGCGGCGAGTTTGCGGATGAGGGATATGGCGGTGGAGTAGTGTGCGCCGAAGGGGAACTGTTCTGTGCACGAGACGATGACGTCGAGGGTATTGGTGTATTTGGCGAGGTCCGTCGGGAACGTGGCGTCTGGAGAGATGGATCCGACGATGGGGATGATTTCCTCGGAGTACAAAGGCCCAGCTGCTTCGGGGCGCCGGACCAGCCCGTAGACGCGCCAGCCGGCGCGCACAAAGGCCCGGCAGACGGCGGAGCCGATGTATCCGTTTGCGCCGGTGACGAAGACGGATTTCTTGGGGGATGTGGATTGGGGGGCCATGGTGACGTCACTGAAGAAGCATTAAGATTTGTCTTTGCTTTTGATATCGTCATTTTAGAGTCAGGATGAAATATAGTTGCGCCTTTATTTATACTATATCTTACGTCTGCTCTACGTGCAATTGACGTCGGTAAATGGGGGTTAGAATTTGTAATCACTGCGATTGTTAACAAGCACTTTGAGTTGGTGATGTCGGGGTAGATTACACGATTGAAGCAACTCGGAGCAATAGAGGCTCCGCTCGATACGCCCGGCGCCCCTGATTACCAAAGCGTGCTGGGAAAACTGGATACGGATTGTTGGGTTAGGGTGTTCAGGGGTGGAACATCATTAAGAACTTCGTATCTAAGATTCAGATAGGCGCTTAATGCATCTTGCTCAAAGGTAGGTGTTAGCCACAGAGTATTAGCCAAAGAGTATTAGCTACTTTCGTATGTACGTTGTTGGTTCTCTACCCATATGCCAATAACATGCGTTAACGATGGAGGGAAATTCCGCCGTCTTATGAAGCAACATGTGAATGACAAATGTGGTGTTTTTATTTAACAGCTAGAATAGGTTTCGCTTTATTACTACTTCTGTTGCCCGTTTAATGATATTACTGGTCTGCTGGTAGATAGCTTGTGATCGATATTTATATAATCTGTTGCGCGTCGAGGGTGAGGTGCAACCTAGAGTAATGACCAAAATAACGAGATCGGGTATATACATGGACAATACATAGTGAAAGGCGAGGACTCGACAGGAATTTCTAAAGATATACATATAAATACGCATGATTTTGTTTATGATGACTTCCAACTAGCTACTATCCTGGGTATCTCTAATAACATAACCAGAAGAGCTAATACCGACGCCGAAACTTCCACAACGCTTGCTAAAACAACCAGAAAATAAACATGAAAGGACTTGGTCAAGACGGTGATCAACTTGATGGCGTAGGGGAGGCCGTCGAACTGCTACTTCCTACGTATTGGCCGGCCATGTCTTGATCGTGAAGCAATTGCCACTTGGTATGAGAAGCGTTTATGTGATCCTTCAAATCTTCAACCCTTGCGTACTTCTCTGTTCTGCCGCTTGATGTACATAAAACGCACCCAAACCCGCCGTCGCAATGGGATTTTCCAAGGAATCGGGCTGTAATCTCAAACCCTTCCTTCAGTATGAATGCGGTCTTATCTTTGGTCTGCACTCCGTTCCAATCATATCCACATCTGCAGTTCTGGTTTTCTGGCATTGCCTTTCGAAGATTGACTTGATATCCTAACGCCTCAGGGCAAAACATGCTAAATACGCTATTTTTTGGTTGCGGACCATAATCAGAAGTGATTGTTGTGTGGATTGATTGTAGATCGTCTGGAATTTGCTTGGGAGTCAGTGGCGGGGACGGGGGTTCTGATTGAGAATTCGGCGGCTTGGTAGGGCTTTCTCCGCGGTATTTTGACTGTGCGTACCCGGCTGCGTCGCCATCAATACCGCTACTGTTATTATTAACGGCTGGATTGCCCATATCTTCTTCAGATGTTATAACACTAAGTCTCGACCGCCGTTTGACTCCGGGCAGGATTTGTGGCACCAGACGGCCAACAGCAACTCGCTTATATTGGCTAGCGAGGGCGGTCAAACAGGAGATACGAACACTTTCCGATATACGAATAGCTTCGAATAGCTCAAGTGAGCCATTGTCGGCACGAGTGGCTTTGCGTAGAACATATATGCGCTCCTGTAGACGTTCGAGGTCGCGTTCTAAACTCTCGCGGCATATATCTGCATCTTCTAATTAGGAGAGGTAGGTGAAAGTACTAAAACCAAGGTAGCTCACCGTCTCCAACAGAGAATCCAGTGCCGAAGATGTCTACCCCGCTATCAAATGCCTCCTTAATTTTGGTTGGGGAGAAACTCAAAGACGTGCTTAAAGCACACGTATTGGTTCGGCCCAGGTTACCTCTGTCATGATTCTCGTAGTGATTCTCCTGCCATTTTCGGTGTTGCCATTTGGTGTAGTATTCTAGGCCGGCTGCGTATGTTGCAACCAGAGCCTCGACAACAGCACCTACAGTGCTGAGATCCATCAAATTCGATTGGCTTGCCTAAACCCCACGCGATATCGTTATTATAGTACCGTTACGCATAGCTAATCAATCAGTTGCAATATAAGAATAGCAAGCAGCGGAAATATAAAAATATAAAATACGAGAGGAAAAATATGAGAAGAGACAGGAAGCAGCATAGAAGAAGATAAGCGATTCCCAAGTTGGGCGATATATAACCACATAGAGCTCTTTCGCATCTACGATCTGGGAGATAAGACTTGAGACAGACATCTGCACCAGCCGCACCAAGACCTTATCTGGGGATAGATCTGTCGCCCGGTCACCATGTAGGTACGCGAATCCCACCTGCCAGACCAACCAGCCCTGTTGACTCTTTGGTGGCGTTTGTCAGCAGGGCTTGTTTGCTTTATGGGCGCCGGGGACATATATTACCTAGGTAGGTATCTATAGATTTTATTAACACACGCGATACCTAGGTTCTTGGAGTCAATCATGACAAACAAGGAGGCGGCCTGCATGAGGCTTTGCAATAGTATGCGTGATGGTATGCGTGCCAATTGGTATCGAACTCCGGATGAGTGATATTGGAACGTTCGCAAACAGTTTCAGTTTGAATGGAATGTAGAAGTGATTGAGGTACCGAGCCTAACCTATGCTCGGAGTTTTAAGATGAAATATTAGAACAAGCATTGTATCACTACCTTTCACCTTTCACCTAATATGAATTCTTACCTAAGCTGAAGGTGATTAAGAATCATCATTGACATAAAAATCCCAAGACACTTTTATGCTCAGCTAATGAAATTTATAATAAAGTTATCCTATTCTAACTTGGGTTAGTTACCTAAGAATTCAATGCACATTATAAATAGAAAATTTCCAATTGAGATTCCTTAATTACCTACTAGCTGAAAGAGAGCTGATGTTTTAGGCACTTATAGTAGGCGCGTCCCTCCATTCCCTCCCCCCACCGGTGCCTTTTTATTGCATTAGCGAATCCATTAGCGAATCTAAAGCAATACCTATGTCGCCACGTTCAACATCACAAAGTCCTCTCCTATAAATGAATTTATCAGCGTGCTAGTCTAAAGTATTAAACATTTAGCTACGGTATATACGGAATGAAAAGTGGTAGACAACACAAAAGCCAATAAATATGCCACGTCCCTTAAGATCGAGCTGTGATCGTTGTCACTCGCAGAAGCTCAAATGTCCGAAGCAGCCTGGAATCGCAACCTGCACAAGATGTCTCAAGGCCGGCGCCACTTGTATATTCAGCCCGGCCGGACTTAGCACTCGACGCGCCTTGTCGGCCTTGTCGGCCTCTAATTTTACCTACCTGAACGGCGACCTAGATATGAATATGCAGTTTGACTGGCCTCCTTTGGAATTTGAAAATGTCCTAGCTACTCCCCCGGAACTCTCCCAAGAATCTCCGCCAGACCAACAAGTCAAACCATCAGAGCCAGCTTCGGAGGATCCGCGGTCAGCTTGTGTCCGTCTGCTAACCTCCTTGGCTGTTGAGGTTAACCAGGTGTCCGTCACTTTACCATCCGTATCGCATGTCCATGTGCCCAAGGATCGACCAATTGGGGAATATCATGATAAATTCATCAAAAATACCTCCCGCACCGCCTGTATCGAGCAACTCTTCACTCTAGCTCAAAGCCTTACGGATATTTACCCACAGGCCCTAAGCGTTCTTTTCGATAGGCCGGACTCTCCTGAGTGCCAGGATCCCAATTGCTTTCATATGACCGAGCTGCCTGACGATATAGCAGCCTTCTTTTCGACCCCGGGTGATGATCCGAATGAAATTGATACCTTTCTCTTTAACCTTCTGGTATCCTGCCATTCCAAAGTTGTAGACGTGATAGGCACCATTATCAGCTGTGCGAGAGCATGTACTCAGGTCACCTTAGCTTCACCTGGCCTCGTCGAGCCGCATGTGAATATACCGGAAGTTCGAGTTGGAAACTTTGTTGCAAATAATACAACCGCTTCGACCATGCAAATCGTTCTCTTGATCCATATCGCTTCGGTTCTCGTTGATTACGCCAAACGGCTTACTAAACGAGTCCTTGCTAAAACAGAGGGCAGGCCTGGCACCAAGCAAGCTCAAATGCTGAAACTCCAATGCGAACTATTGGAGGAGAAATCGGTCTCCAAGATGAAACTGTTGCAACAGGTCAAGGATCTATTTATAACTATGAGTTCTATGAACTGCGATCGAGGGACAACATCATCTAAAGGATGAGAGATTATTCTTCAATGTTTTTCCAAATGTTAGCAGCTCTATGAAACTACATAGAATGCCCGCGAAGCAACCACCTCTAACCCATCCATGTCCTGCTCTGCTGGTCGAAATTCATCATGCTTACAGCCCCAGCCACGTCTTTGCCTGCTGATACCAGCATTTCATAAAGAAGCCAGATACCTTGATCATTGAATCTTCTTCATTCGGCACCTAGAATGCGAAAGTAGCAGGTTGTAGATCAACGGCTATCCATGGTCCAAAAGCATGAAAGCTACCTCACTCAGCAACAACACCAGGTTCTTCGTCGCTTCGACGTTTAGCTTAACACTAGTAAGCTGACGACGCAGCTCGGGCTTGGCAACTGACAGATGTTCACTACCCATGCTGCAGTGTGAATAGAGTACTCTAGTTTACCTTGAACTCTATATTCAAGAACTCTCCTAGTACCAATAATACCGCCCCCGTGTTGAAATGAACGGGGGAATCATGCACGCTACAAGATGCGTTAATAACAAGCTCCTCTATATGGAATCTCCCATCGAACCTACACCTAAGAAAGAAAAGCTTATGGCATTGTTCGGTCTGCTCGTCCGCTTTTCGAGTAACTACCTCACATAATGCTATTGAACACAACAAAGACATAGTTATCAACAGGCTATGAGCTCAAATA
The DNA here is from genome assembly GCF_022497035.1 of Daldinia vernicosa. Taxonomy (NCBI): domain Eukaryota; kingdom Fungi; phylum Ascomycota; class Sordariomycetes; order Xylariales; family Hypoxylaceae; genus Daldinia; species Daldinia vernicosa. The sequence continues at coordinate 40,372 of NW_025953972.1, read as the reverse complement.
ACACTTAGCACGCGCTTCATCGATTATTCATATATAACAGGTATGATGTCACAGCAGCTTAAATTTTCGTTTAGTCGCCATTACTCAACTACCTAGCCATCGCAACCAACAGTGAGATATGTTAGCGAATACTCTTTTATTTTTATGAATCCATATTTATAAGTCCCGCACACCAAGTTATATATAGTGACAAGCGATATAACCGAATATAGGTACGTAATATAATATTTACTCTTACTCCTAGTTTTCTGCCTCGGTAAGAAAGCTAAGTCGCCGACTAATAAAATGTCGACGTAATAGGATCTTCGGCTTTATATTCCAGCAAAGGTTGACTAGATAATACAGCATTGTTAATTTCGGGTAGATCATACAACTAGGCTTTGAGATACACAACCGATAGTTTCTTGTCAAGTCACGTCTTTGTACTTACTATCAAAATAAGGGTTATATTTAGTATTCTGACTGAATTTCTAATTCGATTCTCATATGCAAAACAACTCTACCTTGCGCGAATAGCCGTTAATGTCTCTTGTAGCACAGGTCGCGTTTAAGTGGCCTAATAGATAGATATCAGATAATGTGCCAAATTTCTACTTTACAGAGGGAGATCTATGGAATCCACGAGCTGATATCCGAGAGCACATCTAGACAGCGCTCTAAATCGCTACCTGCTCTAAGGAGGCGGATAAAGGCCTTCGAAGAGGAGCATGGATGTGATAAAAGACACAGGAGTTATACTGTGCTGAAAGATAAGGTTAAAAGGTTACCTGAGCTTATCATCGCACGGTACAATGGTAAAAGTGCTAAGACCGACGACTATGACAGCGATGAGGAAGACCGGAGGAATGGTGTCCCTACTATACACACCCAGGGCCGTGGTGGCCAGTTCAACCCGGATATGAAGACAATAGTCGCCGAAAGGCATGGAGAACTAATAGACCGCAAGTGCGAACTACAGAGGGAGCTACACGCCGCAAAGCAGCGGTACCTCGACGCGCGCGACTGGTTCGTTAACACGTCCAATCCGCAATGGGATGCGAAGAAGTGCTTCGCATATCGGGAACTGGAAGATAACTACGTAGACCTAACGCGCAAGTACTTCGAGCTCGAAGACGATATCAACGAGCTCCAGGCTATGCTCCTCAGCTTCGGGGAAAGCGTGTCTGTGCCGGCGCCGGTACCGGTGCAGAAAAGCGGTCATTGGGATATGAATACGCGGCGTTCTCGCATATGGACTTTGGCGAATGCTAGTTATGAGTGGGAGTCGCCTGATGATTTTTCGGCGGTGGGTTCGCGGGGCAATATTGGCGCATCTAGGACGTTTTGAAATGTTTATGTTTAATAATTTATTCATTGTTTATGGTATATCTTTGTTCTATTGTGAATTGTTAGGGGTCATGTTGCATAGTGTGAGAGATAGGGGCTAAGACTATAGTACTATGTATCGGTGACTGATCTAATCCAAGAATAGGGGGGGAATACCCTGTTTATATAGAGAACCGGACAAGAATTATACATCGTAGCTTAAACACAAGATAGAAGTTTTACTGATTTCATTAAACATTATACCGCTTTAGTAGCACAACTCCTGAGAAGGGGTCCCAAGTAATTACGGAGCGGAGCGTAAACGCACATATATATTTCACTGCTAAACAGGTAGTCTTATGTTTATCTCATAGTACGTATTAAAAGCCAATGCGTCACCCTAGACTTTTGAAATGCATTTTTAAAGTAAAGGTAGCTTACTACTTGGCAAATTATCAAATGACACATTTCAAATCTAAGGTAACCTGCTGTCTGAGGTCAGGTACCGGGTAGAACCCTATGATGCTCCCTAATAAATTACAAGTCACGATGGGCATATCACTAGAAATTGATACATTTTCTTTTTAAACATTAATTTTTATTAAAGCTTATTATCTACCTCTTTTATCTTTCACGCTACTTCCATTTCGTCGCCCTGCGATCGGAGAAAGGGGGAGGGGAAACCGGTTTTACTAGAATAAGGGTGTATTTACCTCTGGAACCATTTTTCGAATTCGACTCATACTTACCTATCGTCGCCTGCAACTGTGGCACTTCTCATTGACGCGAACCGTGTCGGACTCAGGGGCGTCCATGAGAGTGACAAGCGGGCATCGACCGTAGGAGGCAACCAGGGGGCATGGGATCACCTGGCTGGAGTAGTCCTGGCGATGTTGGCAGGTGTAGAGTTGTTGCGGGTGCCAGCACATGATGGGCGGTAGGTATTAAAAGGTTTAAAGGGTTAAAAGTATGAGTAGAAGTTAGAAATGGTTGTTGAGATTTCCCCGGTGTAGAAGCGCGTGAATGGTTGATCCTGCCAACCGAAGAAGTCGAATACTAAGCTGAGCTGTTGTGTTGTGATGATTGGAATGATAGAATTTACGAAGTGGTTCGGGCCGGTTCTTATACTTTTCTCAAAAGCCCTCAAAACAATAGGCATTGTGCTTTATTCATAAAATGTCATTGTTGGCTTTTCTCTTTGATGGACCTAGGCGAGGTAGATCCTCACAATAAAGATACCTCTTATTTTTTTGTCAATAGCATTCATTCTCTTTCATATTATATGGACTATCTAAACCTAGCTAGGAGTCTTTGAATAACTAACTACAACTAATTTGGGTTCTACTAAGAACACAGACTCTTCTGTCTTGAATTATCTTTCAGGTTGTCCAAATGATGAACCCTTTCATAGCGTACAACTTCCTTCGTTGGCCTACCGTAGACATTATGGAGTACCCTGGGATACCTAGTGGGTTCTAAAAATATGATTAGAGCCTCAAAGTCTTAGCCGAAAATCTTAGACATGATAGGTTTGGTTTGGAACTACTTCTACTAATCAGTAACCTTAAGACATCCGCTTATCTAGGTACTTAAAGGAAACAAGGTGAGGTCCAAGTATAACTCCACGTTTACGTTTTTATTTCCAGGTTGATTCACAGCTATACTTTACTTGGTTCCATGATTGGGCCATTGGCGTTCTCGAGTCAAGGAAATCGAAATAGTCGTGAGCCCAAAATGGAATACAATGAAACCGCCTTCTGCCCGAAGTGAGGAGGCAGCCTAACGCCTTTGACTTCGGTCCGTTCAGTGCTACTATACTGACAAATATTGGCCTACTAATCCTTTGCCTATTCCTAATGTGTCTCTGAGCGTCGGGATATTGGGCCGACATTATGTCGAAGGCACGAGACCTGTCCCCTAAGTGAACGGCCACGCCTACACACCAAGAACCTGGGCCGGTGGACTCAACGCACTACCCCACAAACTATGTCCTGCATGTCGGATTTCCAAGGCTTCATGTCTTCATTTGCCTCCCGCAGACTTCAATTAAGGTAAGGAAGTTGATTGGTCGCGGGAGAGTTATACAGGGGTAAGTATCATTTACCCGGAGGACCTTTATCCGCTCGGTAGCCATCTCGCCGCGTCCAAACATGTAAGGTCGTCATTGAGCATGGCTCAATCATTCGGTAATGCAAGAATTTAATTTCTTCCCCTGTGCTTCCTTTTAGAAATCCGTGGAAAGCGAGCATGGATGTAAGAATAGTAGCACGACGCGTGCCCCCCTGACGTTCTCCAGGTATATATATATATCGAGTGCCGCCGATCTTTAAAGCCTCCTATACCAGAGTCAAGGAACTTCAATACTGTCGACCTACATTCCTACGTCTTGCTAAAATGAAAGCTGTTACCGCCGTCCTTGCCCTTGTGGCAGCCGTCCAGGCTCACTGTAAGTTGAATAAAGCCATATATGACCTGCGGTAAAGTAACTAATATACGGCCAGACACTTTCCCAGCGCTAGTTGCAAACGGTGGTGCTACCAACAAGTGGGAGTACGTGAGAAAGACAACGAACTACCAGAGCAATGGGCCAGGTCCGTATTTTTCTAGCTCTTGCCTTTAAATCCTCGCCCGAATAGCATTAATTAACACCTCGTAGTGACCGACGTCAGCTCCGAGCAGTTCCGCTGCTACCAACTCGCCCCGGGCAACGAGGGCGCCAAGACGATGACCGTAGCCGCCGGCTCCACCGTCGGCTTCACGGCCGACGCCTCCGTCTCACACCCGGGGACCCTGCAGTTCTACATGGCGAAGGTGCCCGCGGGCCAGACGGCGGATTCGTGGGACGGTTCAGGCGCAGTCTGGTTCAAGATCTTCTCGCAGGGCCCGAACATCTCGCCCAGCGGACTGACCTGGCCCAGCCAGGGCGCCAAGGAGGTCACGGCCACGATCCCGTCGTGCATCCCCGCCGGCGACTACCTGCTCCGCGTCGAGCACATCGCTCTTCACTCCGCGGGCTCGATCGGCGGTGCTCAGACGTACATCTCGTGCGCGCAGCTTACTGTTACCGGCGGCGGAAGCAAGACGCCTACGAACCTTGTCTCGTTCCCTGGTGCTTACAAGGCCGACGACCCCGGTCTATTAATTAACATCTACTACCCGGTGCCCACTTCTTACACCGCGCCTGGTCCTGCTGTGTTCACTTGTTAAGCGGCTGTGAAGGCTGGATGATAGGGAGCGAGTAATATTATAAGATAGTCTCTGAATAAATATCAGGACTTCAAATCTTCCTGCAAATCGCGTAGTGAAACACTGATAGGCAACTTCTCCTTCATGATCGTGCACTTAATACTTCCCTAAATTACAGCGTAACTTTTCATTGGATATCGTCAGATAGTAAGCCATAAGCACTAAAACGAGATCACAAAGGCAATTCCAATTCACTTACTCGCATGCAATCATGGGACGCGGAGTTTAAATCAACAGAAAATATTGTATTTCTATCCTTCAGTATCAAGAATTAAAGTCCATACTCGTATTCATACATTTCCACCCCTTGCCCATGAAAATCCGGGTATATGGGTCGTTATGCTTCACCAAAACGGGTATTCCTCCTCTCTAGACTCTAGGTCTTCGTTGCGATAATTTAAGCGGTGGTGGCATCGAAGGACAAGAAGGTTGAGGCTTTGCCAGCCTCGTCCTCATCTTGCTGGATGTTGTTGTTGAGCTTCTTCGTTTCCGTGGCCATATCGTCAGAGACATCTTCTCCCTGGGCCTGCTGGATCTGCAGGCGAAGGATGGTGGCCTGGAGCTTGAGGACCTTGTTCTTTATCTTGCCACGCTGAAGAGCATCGGCAGCCTCACCGGAGGCATCGTCAATGGCAGGGTTGAATGCCTGCTCCTCAGCTTGGTTGCAGATCTTGTTGACCGACTTGAGGAAGTTGATGTCGTCCTCGTCGGCGCTGGCCAGGTTGTTTGTGTCCAAAGCGCTGAATACAGCGAGGGCTTCTTCTTGCGCGTTACCGGCAACACCTCCGGCGATGGAGATGTCGTTGTAGTTTTGTTGGGTGAAGACACCAGCCTGGGCGAAGGCAGCATAAGCCGCAACTAGAGCGAGAGAGAAACGCATTGTGATTATTTTGGTGGTAGGGTAAAAAAAAAAAAAGTCGGATGATTCAAAGTCGTCAACGACTGGCTAACTTTATTCGACTAGCGAAATGAAATGAAAACGAGTGATGGAAAGGAACAGCACAGCTGTTGGAGAAGAAAGAAGGAATAGAAATTGGCTGTTGATGTTTGTATAATGGGATGAAGAAGAAAGATTTACGAAACGTACGGGAGGGAAGTCGTAGATCTTATACGACTTGATTTGCATAACATCCGGAAAATCATCTCAACATTTCTGGGCCTTCAACTACATAGTATCTCGTCGGTAACGGCAGCCGGGCTGAAGCCTCGTAAAGGGACCTAGACGGGCACGCTTGTGCTAGTTGAGTTGGTTGTGCAACGCGCTTTGCGTGAAGAAGGCCGAGAATGTCTTGGCTGAAACCCATGTCCCCTTTTTCACCTTAAGATTTGGCATCGCGAGCCAGGTCCGCGAAGTAGGACCCGGCAATGCCAAGAGACGCATACCTCAAATGGCGCCGGACATACTGGTGATACCCTGAGAGATCCTTCGATAACGGCAGTTATAATGATGGGGTTAGCAACCCGCGTCCGGACGGCCATTTCGGGTTCGCCCAGCCGCTATCATGAGGCTCCTCAAGTGGAAATCTTAGATTAGAAAACGCACGGTCCTGTTCCCGACGTCGATAGTTGATCATTGCGATTATAGCGATATGAGAGCAGAGTAGAGCATCTAATACGGACAAAAAACAATACTCTACATACCGAGGGTGAATTTTAACTGAACATAGTTCCTTTAGAGAAGAGAATAGTGTAACGATACACTCAAATGGTAAGACGGGGTTTCTTCATGAGTTCATGTCGTCTGAAGTCGAGCAGGGGTGAACAGGGGTTAAGCGGTTAGTCAAGGCGACAGGAACCCGACTCCACTGTCTCCCAGTGGCTAGCAAAACTGCAGGGTAGTCCTTGTAGCCCCTTGCTGTTCCATATAAGCCGAAATCTTACAAATTCGTATGTCGAAGTTACGAACGTGGAAAAACTGGGTTACTATCAAGGGGTAACCCACGTTTTGGAGCATGGATTTAAGACATGTAGATTCGGTGATATCGACATGTTGTGTATTTGTCGTGCCATTTTGATAGCCGACGACATTGAATCAAATCCACCTCCATGATAAGGTTCCATTCTGTTATCCGACGGACGGACTCAACAAGCACCTCTTCAATAAAACTCAGTCCCCTTCTTAGTCGTGGACTATTGCCAAGCTTACTGCCCCGTGGATATCGTGGTATTTTTAAAAGACCATTAACTACTCATTTTACTAGAATTTGTTGTTCGCCACCCCTACAAGAACTGTCAGCATCTAGTAACAAAAACCATCGCGTCTTCTCTTCTTCTTCTCGTCATTTGTCCTTTGTTTCATTACGGATTGGAGACGGTGAAGCTAATATATACCATATGATTTCAAATCATACTTCTCATATGGTACCGATGAAGACAACATTAATGCAGGTATAGTAACCGCGAGACTAATCGAAATTGTTTGCTCGGTGACTTTCTTTGGTAAGCATCGTACCCGACCAGTCACACGGGTAGTAGAATTCATCAAAGAATGAATTGGATTGGTGTAGCTGCCTTCGAATAGTTGACTTAGCCGCCTGTATCTCTGTTGATTTATAAGTCAATACTGATAGAGAAGGCGTAACTAAGTCCGATTGTTACCACTTTATGCAGCATTTGTCCATCAGGCTTCGGGGTTGGCTTCTCGGATCTCTCGTCATACCCCTCAGTAATGGCGACATCTCACGGTGTATAAGCCGATCCGGACGGGCCGGAGCTCAACTCATAACGTAGAAGAACGGTGCACTCCCGCCGCAAAGGAGCTCTGTAGATCCGTAGGAAGAAACACAAACAGTAGACATGGCCGAACAACAGCAAAAGAAGAAGCAGCTTCACCTAGGCGCTTTCATGCGCCCGGTGAGCTTGCATACAGGAGCATGGCGATATCCAGGCGCCTATCCGGATGCCAACTTCAACTTCCAGCATATCAAGTCGTTTGCGCAGAAACTAGAAGCCGCCAAGTTTGACGCATTCTTCATGGCCGATCATCTGGCCGTATTGAACATGCCTATTGAGGCTCTCCGACGTAGTCACACTGTAACGTCGTTTGAGCCTTTCACTTTGTTATCAAGTCTAGCCGCAGTAACCGAGCGCATCGGCCTTGTCGCTACGGCTTCCACAACATACGATGCGCCTTATCACATCGCAAGGCGGTTTGCGTCGCTCGATCACCTGAGCGGAGGCCGCGCCGGCTGGAATATTGTCACAACCGCTAATCCAGACTCGGCACGCAACTTCGGCCAGGATGCGCATAAGGAGCACAGTGAACGCTACGCTCGGGCTCGCGAGTTTTACGATGTGGTGACAGGGCTCTGGGACAGCTTCGCCGACGACGCTTTCGTGCGTGATGTCGAAAGTGGCATCTTCTTTAATCCCGAGCGTCTGCACGTTCTCGATCATCACGGAGCCGAACTCGACGTCAGGGGTCCACTAAACATTGCGCGACCACCGCAGGGATGGCCGGTAATCGTGCAAGCCGGTGCATCGGAGCCCGGGAAACAGTTGGCCGCCGAGACGGCCGAGGTGGTGTTTTGCGCACCGCGGAATCTCGAGGCAGGCAAGGAGTTCTTCAAGGACGTAAAGGGCCGGCTTGCTGCTGTGGGTCGTGCCCCTGATGATATCAAGTTACTACCCGCCGCGTTTATAGTCATTGGTGAGACAGTCGAAGAAGCCCAAGCTAAGCGGCTGAAGTTGGACAGTCTTGTGCACTATGAGAGTTCCGTCGCTTCGCTCTCTATTGCACTTGGCTACGACGTCTCCAACTTAGATCCAGACGGTCCTCTGCCGACTGAGCTTCCCGAGACCAACGCAAGCAAGTCAAGTCGTGAGAGCGTGCTAAAGCTCGCAGCGACCGAAGGTCTTACCGTCCGCCAACTCGCACAGAGATATGGAGGATATTCCGGTTTGGCATTTGTCGGAACGGTCCAGACGGTGGCCGATGAGATGGAGCAGTGGCTTATACAAGAGGGTTCAGATGGCTTCAATGTTGTTTTCCCCTTCTTACCGCAGGGTCTCGATGATGTGGTTGAACGTTTGATCCCGGAGCTACAGCGGCGGGGCATCTTCCGTAAGGATTACGAGGGGACAACTCTGCGAGAGCACTTAGGCCTCAAGCGCCCAAAGAACAAGTTCTTCCCTTAATATGAAAGTATCTCATTAGTTAATAGTCATAGCCACGCCTCATATACGAAAGACGAGTTAGTTACAATGGTATAAGCTTAATGAAAATATATAAAACTTCTTATCGGACACTTGTCTGTCTGATAGCGCCTCAAATGTCAGACTCAGTCAATTATTCCTATAAAAAGTTGTGTAAACAACCTATAAGTATTAGAAGACAACAACCAGCCCTAAATAACTCTTATACGGGGAACTTGCACGAGAGTATTCGCTTTAGGTATCTGAGAAACTATTGTGTTATTTTAGGAATCTTCATGTCGACAACTTAACTTCTTTGAGAGTCAATCACTTCGTTGCACTTGATCACCTGACAATAGGGACGCAACATCATGTGTATAATTAATTATATTATACTGCTATAATTATTATACGTGAGCAAGTAACCAATATCTACCCCATTAATAGGCCGAATATGAATATCCCGTAAACCAAACCAAGTCATCGTTGCCGTTGTCGTAAGCTATTAACATCTTGCTACCTCCGCTGCTGTCATAGTACGTATTGAGGGTAAAGTATGAGAAGTCGTGTGATGCCATATTTAACTCTATAGCTCGTGATGCGATAACCATTTATTGACCAACAGCTAATTCGTTAGTAAAAGTCTGGATGGTAGCTCGTGAGTAGTACGTACTAGGATCGATAGGGTGAGGCTTAGGCTCTTCCCCATTCTTGTTGATATTGTGCTTGTTATTGTTGAAGCTCATCTTGACCGTTTTTAGAGACAATTGTGATGTTGGAAGTATTTTGGTATTTTAGTTCGGAGTTGAGAACAGACGTGAACGTGTAGAAAGATGTTTAGGTCGGTGGAGTATGATTAAGTTTCTCTCAAAAGCAGATCGGGTGATGCCCAATATATAGACATCCAGGCCGCCAAACACATCATTGAAGTTTACGCAAATGATTCTAACTGTTCATCAATACTCGCAGGTGCTGCGGTGTGCTCAGGGTTATCTTCGCACTTGAGTGTTAAAACACGGTTAGTCAACGGCGAACAGACCCTTCCCATATAATTCCGCGCAGATGCGAGGATAATTGAAAGACACTAACACACAAATCGCCATCGCACAAAAATAAGGGTAAAGAGTATTATAGGGTGTGTAAGGGTTTTGTGTTGATGACTCAAGTATCTCGCATGCGAATTTCTATCTAATACGCAACGTGCCCGATGAATCAAGGATAGACAACGCAGATCATAAACACCCTATTTTTTATCGTGATAGATCGCATATCCACATTCTCTTAAATGATCAATCCAAAGGGTAATTATCCTAGTCTTTTGTTCGCAGAATTGCATAGAGTTAGCATGTAGGGATCGCAGGCTTCCCTCGAAGGGATCAACCCTACCGCCCTTGAGCGGAGTCTATCTGATTGTTTGCAATAAATTATACGCGACGGTGTCTAAGTCTAAGAGGAGCTCCCTGTAGTACAATTACACCCATTTCCCACCCTATTTGCCACCCTATCGGGCACGAAGCAATAGAGAGCCTTCGAGTTGCCGCGCGTATCAATACACTGTGGTCTAGTATCTGAATGAATACATGTGACCACGAGCGCCAAGAGGCTCAATAGGTTCACCGACAAGAGCTGGGCGGACTTGTCGTTCTTTGTTCAATAATGTGAAATTATTCCAACGTTAAAACTCGGACCTAACCCACACGGAGGATCCGGCCTGATGTGATACCACGATACTCTTCGCGCGTCAGATGTAGGCTTTCGGGGACATTCCGTGTGGCTGTATTTGTCCGGATACTACGTTGATCTCGCGCGTCAATAAGACCGATTTATTCAGATTCCCATATATCGAAATCATCTGGCATTGATACCGTGTCGGTGCCGGTGCTAGATACAGCGCATTTGCGTCGTTAGGTGTTGTAGCTTACGACTAAAACCTTGTCAGGCTGGAATTGAGATATGTCAAAGTTAATTGGTGGAATGTGCCGGGACAAGTAGGAAAAAAGTGCATTTGTGTAGGATTTCGTCACTCTTCTGCGCAGCAAGAAGGCTCTCGCGCAAATGCGTGAGGCTCTGGCTGTAAGCTTAAGATTAACCCCTGCCATAACCTGTCTTGCGAATTAATCCCTCGCTGGCATTTACTCTTTACCTAGACCAACAATACACGTCCGAGGATCATAATATAGCTACTTATTATTTTAATCATTATCTAGCAAGGCTCCGAGTTTGCTACTGAAACTAGGTAGTTTGCGAAGTCGGCCAGAAAGCTATGTCTCCAGCGTAGACTAGATTGTACCACGACTGCTTGCTTTATTGGTAGAAGCAGCCGCTATGGAATCATCTACCACACGAGATATGATGCTTCTATGCCCTCCAGATGAAGCAGCTAGAAAGAACTTACACGCCCAGGATGAATCGGAGGCCAATACTGACATTTGCCTCCTCAAAAGCTCAACTCCAAACTTGCTCCAACGTGTCGGCGCATTATCCACCAGGTCTGACAGTCCAAGTACAGTCGAAAGTGTTTGTTGGGACCAATCCTCAGCTGTGTACTCAGAAGCGAGCCCGGCTTCTTTCAAGGATGACCTTTTCATAGAGACAGAGTTGAACGTAACGGAACGATGTGGGAGGTCATCCGATAGTGACGACGGGATTCGCAACCCACCTCAGATTCCAGATATACAGTAAGCTATACTTTTTGCTATACTTCTTCCTCTATCCTATGAAACATCATCTATCGTTGATTCCGCAACTTGTAGATATCCCAAACCAATACTTACGAAAACAATGGACAGTGACTTTCACAATGTCACACCCTCGACGAGAAATGCAGACGAAAAGCGTATATTATCCAACAATAATAACAATGATAATACATCTCAAAACCGACTTCGTGAGACTGGTCAAAGTAGGCACGAAGAGACCAGTAGTGAATTCGAAGACGACGATTTCGATTCCGACGACGAAGAAGACAACGACGACTGGGCCGGGGAGCCAGACAAGATCGAGACTGCGGTGCTCATGAATGTTCCTGATCTGGAATTCGCAGCATCGCTTATTATGGATTTACATAAAGATCGGGTCCACAGTGAAGCGCGAAGAATTGGAGGTTGGCAAAAAGGTGTTGTTACCTACCAAAACTCGCCAGGTGCAGGCGAGAGCTCACGGCAGTCCTTTGTGAACCCTAACGCAGGTCAGAGGTCGTCTAAGTCCCATAAAAAGCAGCGACTTTCAAGATCAAGGGGCGGAAGCTCCGACGATGGAGATGGGGAAAGGGATGATGGTGAGGGGAGCGGCTCTCCTGAAAACCACGACGATGGCTCAATTTCAGGCGAGCAGAGGGGCCGATACGCTTGTCCTTTCAATAAGTCGGCTCCCACCATATTCTGCAGCAACCCTATCACTGGAGACCAATTTCGCGTGTGCGAATCAGGATATAAGACAATCCAGCGTTTGAAGTAAGGATCCATTATTATACCGAAGAGAGCGAACTAACTGTCATTAAGGGAACATATCAAACGAAAGCATCTCTTAATCCAATGCGAGCGTTGCTATAAGAACTTCTCGGGGAAGGGGAAGGCCATCGAAGAAAGCGTCGCTGAGCTGAAGACACATCGCCAGCAGCCAGAGCCATGTGCCGTAGGAAGCTCAGAATCTAACTCAGGGATAAATATGGAACAATGGACGCTGCTCGACAGGAGCGGAGGCAAGAAAAGGAAAAAGATTTCTGAAGTTGAGAAATGGTTTAACATTTGGGAGACGATTTTTCCAGAAAAGCTTCGCCCGAGGCATCCCTGTGAGTTTTCTGGCCCAAAGTACATGTATATCTTGGTATAAATCTAATCACCTATTAGGGGCCGAGCGGACTACTCTAGGAATGAAGTCGTTGCCAGTACCAGCAAATACACAGCGTTTTACAAATCTGTTCCAAAAATTTCTCGACCACGGAATCATGTCTGGTAGTATCCAATTTATCCAAGGGCAAGAGTTACTAATGAAAAGCCGCCTGAACTCGTTGGCACAAAAGGCTTATAATCTCCACATGGATCTGGACGATGCACCTTCCTTAGGGAATTCTTCTTCCAGTGGCCAGACAGCAACTCAGATCGCCATGCCTACGACACCAGTCATAAACAACCCAAACATGGCCCAACGGCATATACCGGTCCCCAAGATGAGCAGACAAAACAGCCAGCCGATGCTTATAAGGGAGCCTCAAGCCCAATACCGCATACTCCCGCCGCAGATCCCCCCCGGAATGACTTATGGGCCGCAGAACTTCCCCGGCTACGGAGGCAATCAACTGACGAGGGTTCCACCTAACCCCATGCCCGGCCCCTCTCAAGCTTTAGTGTTAGACCAACCCGAATTCCATTGGTCTTACGGGAATATGAGCAATAGCTGGCCTGGATTCGAGTATCTCCCGCATATGGATGCCGAGAATCCGGACCTATCGTATATACAGCAAAACGAGCAAAGCTGAACTCTGAATTAGGGGGAAATGGAAGATGGAATTTTGGAACATTTTGGTGTTGTCAGGCTTCCATCCATTCACTGTGTTTCATTTTCGACTGTCATGGTCTGGACCGTATTCGATTTCTAACTATCCTTGATTCTGGCTCGGTGGGTGTTAAGGGGGAAAAAAATCACAAATTTATTGACACAGATAGACTTCTGTCTCTCAACGACGCTTGCAATTAGTTTTCCTTTGATCGATTGGGAAGTTCTAGCGATTTACTCACGGCTAATGCTTGCTATGAGTGACAATCATTTCAGCACGAGATTTTTTTTGGATCTAGGAATTAAGATAGACGGGGGACTCTATTCTCTTTCATTTTGAACAGCATTAAATAATTTCAATGTTCGTCATGTCGTGTTTCTTCTATTTCATTCTAGTTTTAAGGATCTCCACGGCGCGCGAATATTATCCGGTCCTCTTGAGAAAGTATCCTTCAATATATAGAAGCTTGTACAAGTGAAGAAACACAGCATAGAATTCAGCAAGTTGATAGAGATGAAAGGGATGTAAGACGAAATCCTCTAAGTTGAAACTACCAGCTGTCCATCAGGAATTAAAAGGCTATTTTATGCATATCACGCAAACTCTCGTATGATATTCCTTAAGATATTTCCTATAAAAATGCCTAATAATATGTGAGTAAATTTAAATATCAGTTCACTATAAGTACTAGCAGTCTCCAAGTTAGTTCTATTAATACAAGACTCCTTATATCGACCCCTTAGTTATAAATATAATCTTATGATATCATCTTGACTCTAACTTGCCTAGAAGCGAGTCCTGATCCTGAGATACTCTCTATAAGCTATCCCGTCGCTGTAACTCCTGCTGTAACAAATATTCTATAGCTTACACCCTGCGGTAGGTACCCAAGGTATCCCGATGAGACACATCGACGATCACGATGCTTACGCCTCATAAACCATAACCCACACCCCTAGCTAACTTGAGTCATAATTAACGACGGTGGGCACTTTACTCTAGGTAGATACATTATATGCGTGTTGTCATGTGAGAAAGGAGCGGGAAAGCAACTACATCCTCCTGTACGGAGCCCGTGTACAGACACCTAGCCAGACAGGCCCACTGACATACACAGAGGTGTTTTCAACCGTATCAATGATTGCGAGTAGACATGTCAACAATAAATTCACGTCTACGCATTTGGGATGGGCCTATTTGAACAACCATAGTATTGTCGAGCCCCGCTGCGTTGACAAGCAAAATATGGATTGCGAAAGCACAAGAAATCGGGATGAGAAGGACAGATGGTCACAAGACACTCCCAACACAACTGGAGCCTAGGCTTGTCCCTGAAGACACCTAGTCGAATAATACCGATTGTTCACAACTGTTTACGATACTAGGACGTCGGTCCAAGATAAGCTGACACAACTAGTTACACGGATTTATTTGGATATAGCGCGGAAAAACCAAGAGCTCGAACTCAACATCCTGAATTGAAATCGTCAATTGAGAAGGCTACGGTTGTCTTAATAGTACATATTCAGGGTGCTGCGTCTCAAAAAAGCACTCAAAAAAGCAATATGTAGCAAACTCCACACCATTCGCCGTCCCGTAGCTTTCCTTTTATAATATCCCTCCCTGAAAAATCTAGTCGTCGTCTGTGTACCGGGGGCCTGCTGCGGGTGTCTCTGCATTGTAGGCACCAGGGGTAGGTGCTCCGTAGTACCCGCTCGAGGAGGCAAATCCGCTTGCTGCTGGTGTCGGGGCAGCTGCAGCAGGTGTTGGCGCCGAGTCAGCTCCCCACCCACCTTGCCAGCCAGCACCGGGGGTGGGCGCATTCATAGCACCAGGCGTAGGCGCGTTATAGGCACCAGGAGTCGGGGCGTTCATAGCGCCGGGCGTGGGAGCACCCAAAAGGCCAGCACCGGGGGTTGGCGCATCGTAAGCATTCGACGATCCGCTTGCACCAGGAGTGTAGCCCCAAGTATCATTTCCACTCGCCCCCGGAGTGGCTGCGGAAGCGCCGTAAGGTGTCTTAGAGCCCCAGTTATCACCGCTACCGCCGCCGTACGCGGGCGTCTTAGACCCGTGACTAAAGTGATCAGGTGCTGGTGTTTTAGCGCCTGAAGACCAAGCAGGTGTGCGGCTACCAGAACCATAAGAAGTTCTGCTGCCATCATAAGGATTGACAGTGCGGGAACCATCAGCCCACGCTGGGGTTCGACCGCCGTCACCGCCTTTACTCCACGCGGGGGTGCGTCCGCCACTTGCTCCAGCGGACGGCGTCTTCCAGGCAGGAGTTCGTGATGAGGCTCCGCCCACAGGAGTGCGACCCCCGCTCCAATCTGAATTCCCTTGAGCAGGTCTTCCGGGAAGTCCTCCTTGACCTGGGCGGCGTGTGTCGTAATTCTTGATTTCACGCCCAGTGACGCTATCACGGACCGTGATGTCACTCTTTAGTACGCTAATAATTTTACCCTTGCTGTGCATTTCCACGCGAGCATGCGTATCGGTGGTATCCTTGACACGACCGAGCACACCCTTGTAGCCGCCTTTTCTAATCGTGACTGTTTGACCGATCAACTTGTCACGCCCGAATGTGGCTTTGGGTGGTGGCATGTCACCCCTGCCACCATTTGGGTTGAGCTTTCTTGCAGGGTTCATAACCGTCAAGTCTGGCCCAGAGCCGCCGGCGTTAACACGACCACCCTTTGCCGAGATCGTGGACACGTTGTTAACCTTGGACACAAAAATACCAGCATTCTCCGTGGTGTCGTTTGTATGGCAAAACACGTAAGTGCGGTGGATGTGAACGATCTTGCCTTGCCGACCCATGCCACCGTATTCCTTGACAACGTCGTCCGGCCTGATCTCAGACCCGTTGCGGTCTGCGGCCACGGCGAGCTTTCGTTTCGGCAGCTTGTTCGCAATTTGTGAGGGCATGACCTGTCTTGTATCGCCATTCTGATCCAATACAACCAACGTCTCTCGGTCTACTTTGACAATGCAACCGACCGTCGTGGGATCGAGTTGAACCAAGTCAAGTAATGAGTATTGACCCAGGGATCCCTGGCCACCAATGTCGCTGGCCTCCCTAAGATCTTTACTGAATACAGTAATTTCAGTAGTGGTTTGGTCGGTTAAAAGGGTGACGCGATCTTCGGAAATATTTACGACCATACCGACCTCATCGCGATACCGACTACCGCCAATAACTTTGACATGGTCACCGGTCCGGAATCGCTTGCGGAGGCCTTTCGTAGGCACCTCGATAATCTGTCCAGAGAGATCGCCCTCGGTGACTGAGATTGTAACAATGTCCGCCTGAACATTCGTAGCTTTGCCAACTACACCCTTCTGCTCGCCTTCGTATACCTCTACTATGTCGCCTGGGAGATACGCGACGTTTGCGTTGCTGTCTTTAAGACTAGCGGCGAGCGATTTGAGATCGATGTTCTCAACTCCGTCTTCGCCTCCGGAGGCAAATCTCGTAACCTCTTCCAGCGTTGGGTTTACATCGCTAACAACCAGGTGCTGAATTTTAATGTCCTTGACCTGAAAGCCCTTCTCAAACTCATCGCCATTGTAATTCCAGGTATTGGTTTGGCTACTATACTGAAGCGTACGGGGATGTCTCTTCCTCGCTTCAACTTCGCTGAATAGCCTCTGAGGGGGTCGTGGACCTGCAACTGGGCGTCGTCGTTTCTTATCGGCGGTCAAGGATATCGACTCATCTCGTAGTCCGTAGTCGAGTCTAGGTATGAAGCGCACTCTGGCATCAAGGCCGTTCTCTGTGATATCAAGAACCTGCGCGAGATCACCAGCATGTTTGGCAGGTCTGCGAAGTCGTACCCAAGCACCAGGTTCCAGAGTAGGTGTCTTCTGAACCCTTAATAGATCAGGTCTTTCCTTGATGTCAACAAGGAGCATTTTGGTACGAGGGTATACGTTCATCATGTCCTCGAGCGCCAGCATCACGTCGGCTTGCCGAGGAGCTTCCACGTAGATCAGGCCCTTCAAGATGGAGTTAGGTCCACCTCGTTCGAAGACACCAGTAACAGCTAGCTGGTCCTTGGTATTCCAGCGTTCGGCTATCCTCTTCGTAATGGCTTGGACTACTTCGCGCTCCTTGCCTTCCTTGCATCGCACACCCCAGATACCTGGGTCCTCCACGCCTGGTAGGAGCAATCTTTGAGGAATGATTGCAGAATCGCCCATGCCCCTAGCAGTGCGACGGTTTCCATATTTGCGTACGTAGCCTTCGGCCGCGCGCTCAAGATCTTCCTGTGTAACCGCGTCACGCTGTCGGTCGAGCTCACGATGTCGTCGGTCATCATCTAGTCGGCTTTGCTCGCCAAAGTCGCCTCCTTCTTCGTGCTCGATAAATCCCTCATTCTCTTCGGCGGCTTCCTCGTCATCTTCGCCTTCGTCTTCATCATCGACCTCGGCTTCGATATCGATGAACGCGTTTCGTCTGTCGCGACGACGCTTGCGACGGTGACCCTTTAGATAGGATTTGAGTTAGATACTACGTCTAGTGGTGTAAAATGAAGAAAAGAGTAGATTATGGGATGAATAGGAAATAGCTTACCTGAATCTCCTCATCCTCTTCGTCCTCTTCTTCTTCTTCTTCATCCTCCTCATCGTCGTCATTTCCTATGCCATCCTCGGCATCTTCATCTTCGTCATCATCTTCATTATCACCTCCATTGCGAGGAGGCGAGGACTTTCGTGACTGCTGCTTCGGCTGGTCATCCTGCTCTTCGTCGCTAATGTCAGCAGGTGCTGGATTGAAGTCCTCTTCCTCGTCCGACTCGAGATCGTGGTCGCGAGGGTCACTCATGATGCCCAATTATTAAGCGCATATACCAACGCGTGTAAATATTTGAAAAGAGGTAGGAGTTGTGAAGAGAATGAAAGGAAATGAGAAAAAGGTGTGCAGGATGAATAATTGATGGAGAATAGTTGATGGAGGATGAACGCGAAAGGATGGTTTCTTTTACGTTCAACTGCAGCAGCCGCCGGGCAACGTGCTAAATCTCTAGGTTAGAATAATTCTGGAGAATGGAAGCTTCAATCGCGCTAATATGAATTTGGTTTAGTGGGAATCTAGTAAGAGGGCCAATAGGTGATGAAATGTTTTTGGAAGCAGGTGGCTTGGCAGCTGTCAAGTATCCAGGTACCTTACGTAGTTACACCTTGAACAAAGAGGGAATGACAGTATTTATACAAAAACTGATGGTGAAAATAAAGATAAAAACATGCTTTGAAACGGCCCTTTTTTCATGTATCGTACATTAGGTAGCTCCTATTTATGTCCGGGCGTGACAAGTTTAGGTACTTTAGCCTTGAAGCTTATGATGAATAGGGCCGTATTCAAGGACTGGTATCATCAGAGCGTCAAAGTCATTTTTTGGTATTATGGTAGTTACTTAATTTTGATGGTCTTCTTCTTTTCACATAAAACATAAAAAGCCACCAAGGTTAATAATGATACGTAGTACTTTTACTCCCCATGCACCCACCGGGGTATATATCTCTAAAGTACTACAAAGCATAAAACTAGAAGCGCAGTAATAAACAAAACACACACCGTAGTTCATCACCTGCTCCCCATTTTCTAAGGTGCGTGCCTTTCTTATTGTACCGAAGAGGCCGTTCCTCACTGTATGCCACCAATCACCAACCGTTGACACTTTGCCGCCTACTGATTCATCCATCTGCCGACTCATCATGGTATTCTGCCTGCTCGCCCACTAGAATGGCTGTTAATATACAAATTAAGACTGAGTACGATACCCCTAGACAATCGGTGTTGAACGGCACAGCCTTTGCCTCTCCTATTCGATACCGAATCGGCTCCCTCATTTTCATTAAAGACAGTCTACTCTACCCGACGATAGACTGTCTCCTGCTCAGCGATACCCTCACTCGCGAACTCTAAGAGCTTGTTCGTAACCAAAAACGTGATGCATGCCTAGATAACGCCTTACTTCGTAAATGCATATAGCAGTCTGAGGGATAGTGCCAACTTATAGATCATCGCTGAGCATTGTTGTTGGCATAGTGGGGTTTCGTTTCGTAGTACTCCAACCGCACCGGCTTTCCATATGCGTAGCTAGAGCACTTTAGATCTTGACACCCCAGACTCCTCGTCCACCACTGACACCAAGCCAGTCGCCAACACCCTCTCCATTGTGGAGAGGAGGAGCCCAGCCAAGGTTGCCAACCTCGTAATCGCACTGCCAGCTGGCAACCGGACTGAGGTGTTTCTCTGCCGAGCCGGGGCCGTTGGAGGACGAACCGGGGGTAGGAGTACTATTGATAAGATCCCACAGCAGAACTTGGCAATCATCTCCACCGGAAGCGAGTAGTCCTCTCCTTCCGGGAGACCATTCAACCGAGCTCAGGGGTCCACCATGACCGCGTAGCTCCAGCAACGCCTGCCCCGGCTGTCGTACATCGAGAATGCGGATAACATTAGAATCTTGCGCGAACGTGGCTAAGAGATAAGTGTCATGAGGCGAGGTTGCCAACCTCAGGAGGGGTGGCGCGTGAGACATGGTTTGCTGGGCCAGCGTTGGGCTTATCCTTCCACCATTCGCGTCTGTCATGTGGTTAATGATTATCTCTAGTAACACCATCCTGGTAACTTACCTCGGTCATCCTTGGCGGTTGGTTCATAGATGATAGTACTATGCTCCAGACTGCGAAGGTCGAACATTCGCACACTCCCATCTTGTCCACAGCTAACGAACACGTCCACACTATTGGCACAAAATCGAACATCGTAGACCTCCTTATCGTGAGCAATAAGTTGCGTCTTGGCTGTTAGGGACGGAATGTCCCAGATAGTGCAAGTTGTGTCGATGCTAGAGGTGATGATAAGACTAGGTGAGACGGTGTTCCAATCCAACGACGTGAGAGGAGCAGTGTGGTCTGGCGTCTTCGAATTAGATAATAGCGCCAACGGTGTAAGCTTCGTTATGGGTGCACCAAGGTTTGGCTTTGTTATATTGTTCGAATGAGATGACTGGGCGTCGGACGGCAAGGACCATAGCCGAAGATGATCGCCAGAAGTAGCCAGTAAATCAGTTGATTGCTTCTGGGAAGATGGAGGCTCCCACAAGAGGCGCGTAACGGGGTACGAATGAGTCGCTTCTGCAACCTTGGTGAATTCCATGCTATACTTGGACGAACCGGGGGTATATATATCGGAAGGGGTATTGGTAACCTGTGTGTCGAGTATTTGAATCTAGAAAGAGTGTCAGTACTGGCTACGAATGGGTTAAGACTCGAGCTATGGGTCGTCAGCATACAAAGTTATGGCCATCTTCTAGATAGCTTCCAATGGCGACCTTGCCGGCTCCCCTGCCTTGGGGAGCCCATTTGCACCAGTCGAATGCATAAAGCGCCCAAGGAGCCAAATAATTGCTGGTAGAGGGTTGAACATTCGCGAGCTCGTAGCCTAGAGTACCGGGCGGGCCGTCAGATAGGCTTGAGTCGGCTCGAGGTCGAATGTCTGCTAGGCCGAGCGGCGTGTTGGAGATGTTTCGCTGGGAACCGGGAGCGGTATATTTAGGATCTTGCGGCGACATGTACTGAGATGAGCCGGGGTTGGATCCTCCGGGGGTGGTAGGAGTATAGGGGGAGTACGAGGTAGAAGAATTCTCGTAAGGAGCGGCGGGACTAGAGCGAGAGTAACCGTGTGCTGATAAACTCAGAGTCGGTGGCTTGGACGGCGAAGTGTACTCGCTCGGAGAATGTTGTATGGCACCGGACATGGTGGGTAGGGTAGGTGCGGTATTGGCACTCAGGGCGGGGGGACGACCGGGGCCTAGTCCTCCAGGTTGAAGGACGTTGGGCACACCCGAAGTTTGGTATTGAGAATTGACGGGTTGCGATGCGGGTTGGTCAAGCTTGATGTGCGGAGCGGAGGCGGTAGTATAGTCCCGCGGAGAGATTTGGCCGCTGTGGCTCATAGTAGAAGAAATATGGAGTTCATCATGCTGAGAGCCATATGTATTAGTTCGTCTCGGGGCGGCTCCGTACTGGCTTGCCTGGTTCATGTTGGATGCGCTAGCAGCAGCGACAGAGCTGCGAGATGCTGGCTGGCTGGTTGGATCGAACGGCTATTGGCCGGTGTTGCGGTCAAAGGATGCAAGTACGAGCAAAAACCGCAGGAGGGAGGGGAAGTAAGGAGAGGCGGTCGCTCGACCTGTCAACGCTCACGTCGATGTTATTAATGGCTACTAGGTATTTGCTAATATTTTCAAAAATTAGATGTCGCAAATAGAGTGTAAAAAGGTTCGATAGCAGTTGAAAAGCCGGGACACGCACGCCCCTGCTCAAAATAGTTTCGCGACGTCGGGCGGGAGGATTCTCGGTTGGGCTCTGCGATTACCACTTAGTGAACAAACAGGTATGTATCGAAATGTACCGCAGGTGGCGGTGCTTCCAAGTCGCAATTGGAGTTGTCGCCGCAGGTTGGTGAGGGAGGTAGATAATAAGATAGGTAATAAGATAATAAATAAGGAAGACAACTACCAAGTACTCAATCAGTTCTTGTCGCGTCGTGCTAAAATGATTGCGTATGCGCCTTGCGCCTATGTCTTTTGACACTGGCGGCTGGAGTTGTCTTTGTGGTCACTCTTGTAAGTTTATACGATTGGAATTGATCTCCAAACGAAGGGTGTTGAACAATACCGTCTAACGAGTGTGGAGATGGTTGGCTGGTTGGGCAGGATGCTTTGGTAAGATTCCATTCATCTTTACTGCTTTACTGAGTACATGTACATATCGCCGCAAGGTTCCCCTCACCAGCGCTTGTTTCTTAGTGTAGGTACTTCAAGGTACACGTCTAGCCACTAGCGATTTCCTTGTTGATGCTTGCGGCTTTGACATTATGTATGTACCTAGGTAGGTACTTGCATGTACGAGATAAGGTACCTAAGGTATTGTACGTCTCTCCTTACATATCTACACTAAAGCCGTATACTGGAATTGGACCTTGACCTTGACATTCAAGCAAGGCATAGACAGGTACCTATCTATCCTGTTGATATTATACTCTGGCAGTGAATGAGCTAAACTCGACTTTAGACTTACCTATGTAACTAACTAGAGTTAAATAGAAATCCGAGACATGGTCATACGTGCCCAACACCTGATATCGGAAAACATCCCACATTGACAGCTGCCAGTAAAGTGACAATGTACCTAGGTACATAAGCAGATAAGGTATAGACTTTAGTAGCGTGCAGGGGCTTTCAGTTCGGCTTCTCCATCAAACAACCGTCCACTGATTTGCGGCATGAGCAACATGCTTACCTTTTTTACCTAGGTTATCTTATTAATCAGAAACGCTTATATGTAGAACAAAGTCTCGATCCTTCAACACAGTAATCTACCTATTGTAGGTATGCTACCTATTACATTTGCGTTATAATACATAATACAGCTCAACAATTATTCTCTTACAATTTCAACTTTATTCTCTTTATCTACTAATCCTTAACCTCAATTCTTAACCGTGAGGAATTAGCTCAAGGTTTCTTGCTTACCATCACGCCACTCAGGCAAAACCATTGTTGTCCATCAGGAGAGCTCATTTTAATTGGCAAATTACTCTATATATTCATCACGATACCCAAGTCCCTAGATTTACCTAAGAACTTATTGAGATTCAGCAATTCGAGTCACATATTCATCCTTATGCCACAACCAAATAGCACCACCATGGAAGATCTCCCTTCGCTCTTACTGCTACCCCCACCTCCGCATCCCCCATCCCGGCTTGCTCTTAACGCCGCATATGAGCCTCCGCTTAACGCCGCCCTCTCAAGATTGAAATCCGAGAAAGGCGGAAAAGATGGAGCGGTCTTGATCATTGCTCTGGCATCGCCAATTCTTGCAGGCAAATTCGCACGGCACAAATCGCTTTCTTGGCCTCACGCCCAGTCTATTCTAGCTGATCTATATAGCATCATATCCGTTGTTTGTGCTAAACTTTCAATCCCAACCGATATTCATGCCGGTCCTGGGTCCGTAGATGCCCGGGTTGTTCTAATCGATCACGATGCATCTAAACCAATCCCAACTGACTTAAAGCCAGACATAAAACCGAATAACACAACAATAGTCGATCTTGCAACCTTCGCCGCAGCTTATCATCCTTGGAGATACATATTCCATACAAATAACGAGCCAGGCTATCAATTACTCTCAACGTACCTCAAACTTCTTGAGGGCATTCAGACCTTAAAGCAGTCCCAGCTGGTTGTTGTAGACGGTGGGCTTGCCGTGTCACTTGGACCACCGGTTCCTTCGGAATCATCCCTCCAGACTAGCCCTCATTCAGTCGTATGTTTAGGAGGAACCTTTGATCACTTACACCCTGGACATAAACTGCTCTTAACTGCTGCCGTATTATTGCTAAAAGTGCCCGAGAATGGCACGTCGACCCCATGCAAATTCGTCATTGGCATCACTGGCGATGAATTACTGAAGAGGAAGAAGTACGCAGAATATGTGCAGCCTTGGGACGAACGTGCTATGAACACGATCGAATTTTTGTCTTCCATACTAGAGCTGTCCAAGAACGGCTGGAAAGGAGGCCAGCATCTAGAAGTTTCCAAGGAAAATGACGAACTCGTTGCTCTATTCCGGAACGGCACCATCGAAGTTCGTTGCGTGGTTATCCAAGATGCCTTTGGTCCTACCATCACAACTGAAAATATGGATGCTCTCGTAGTTTCGGGAGAAACGAGGAGCGGGGGAAGTGCGGTAAATGAAAAACGAAAACAACTTGGCTGGCGGGAGCTGGAAACATTTGAAGTTGACGTCCTCGATACTGAGGGAATCGTGCACAAGTCAGCAGATACGCAAAATTTTGCCACGAAAATAAGCAGCACGGCTATACGAAAGCTCAAGGCCGAGTCTCATAGTTAATGTAAAGCTCTGGTTCTCACCTAGAGTGTACATACTTGAGAGTAACCGACTACAACTATTACATAAAGAGCGTCTGTCCTCCGTCCATCAGCAGATCTGAACCGTTGAAATAGCTCCCAGCACGACTTGCGAGCATCACAACAGCCCCGGTCAGTTCATCAGGCTGGCCCATTCTCCCCAATGGATTTCGACTAAGCCACATCTTTCTCGCTTCGTCTAGACCATCCCCTTCATTTAATATGGTATCCATATATCCTGGGGAAATACTATTTACTCTAATTCCGTACCTTGCCCACTCAGCAGCCAATGACTTCACCATAGCTACAACTCCAGCTTTTGAGACGTTATAAGATACTTGCTGTGATAATGAGAGTCAGTCCAAGTGATAGCATATGTCTTGGAAGGGGTATGAAACGTAATACTACGTACCGGTTGGGGGAAATTGACTCTATGTGCTGACATACTCGCTATAAATGTCATACTTCCTCCAATTCCGCGTTCTATCATAGTCCGAGCTACCGCGCGAGCGACAAGGAATCCACCAATTGTGTTGACATTGATTACTCTATTCCAGTCCTTCGCCGACCAATCCAGAGCGTGTCCACAGGCAACCATTCCGGCAAAACTCACCAAGGTACCGACGCTCCCGAATAGCTTGATCGTCTCTCCCACAGCTGCATCTACGCCATATTCATCCGTCACATCAACTTTCAAGAACTGAACCTTGGCAGTCGGGAATTCGGAGCCGAGTAAATCGACTTTGGCTTGTGCTTCCGTTGGGTTCATGTCGAAGATCATGAGCCCTTCCACGCCATGCTCGAGAAGAGCCCGACTCGCTGCAAAACCCAAGTCACCGGCTCCGCCAGTAACGATGGCGTTTCCGTTTACACGGAATCTTTCCTGGGCCCGGGACGCCGCCGGGATTTGAGATAGAGACGGGGGTGGGGCCGTCTGCGAACGAGGGGAACCGTCGGCCAGCACTATCTGGGGGAGGGTTCTCGCCGTCAAGTCGGATCTTTCGGTTGTCATCTTGGTATATAGGTTTGATAGCAATAATATAGGAAATGTCATAAACAAGGGAGCTTATTACTTACAATATGTATAAACGGTTTATGTATCTGGTCATCACCATTCTAGTTACGTCAGAGATTGCGGGGTCGGCTCTGCATGCATTGCAGCTCGGCGTGCCAGCTCATAGACTGGCAAATGTTTTTACTAGTAATAGCATGAGGGTATCTTGAATCCACAAAACAACATCCGTTACGGGCTAGAAATGTACGTGAAGACGGGCTGAGAATAGCATTTCCCCCCCTTCTAGAGTCCACTTAACTAGTCACTTCCACCCAAGTTTCTTACCTCGGTTAGGCGTATGGATACGAGAGTAACGATATTCTAATACTATCATTTATATATTTACCCTTGTCGCCCTTCTCTTAGGCTGGGGTGACTATCTCGAAGCTCGTCGACGCGGGTTCGACGATGACCACAGTACTGCTCAGGTATTTCTATATTTCCTACCATCTTTAGCAGCAACGGAGCTAGAACTAAGAATTCTACAACCTCGCTTTAGAAAAGCACCCGTGGCAGTGACTGTTGGCGGTCCGCTGAAGAATACATCCCCTTATCTAACAGTATAAATGTTACTGTTGGAATACAATTACGTACCTAGGTAGGTAGGTACCTAGTGTCTACTTTGTTGAATATTGTATCAAGTTCTGATATCAACACAAGAAAATATCTATTCGTACGAGGTCTCATTTTCTCTAGGGGTTGGGTTAGTCTGAAATATTATCTCCTTCTCTTGTATATATTTCTAGCTGTATATGGAAATATGACTTAGAACCTCTGAAAGACTAACATGTTTTAGTCTACGATATATACAATTTTATTTCTAGAGACGGAGCCTCCTATCGCAATGTGACGACTGGGTATGGGGTCTAAAGAGCGTAGCATACATAGTAAAGCACCCTATCGCTAAGAGTATCATTACCTAAGAAGCCACTTCTGATGTAATATCTAATGTAATATGCATTGCTCACGTTACATAGGCAGTTATCTTGCTAACAGAATGGCAATCATCTTCATCTACTGAAGAAAGCTGTCGTGCGTAGATTCAAGATCTAGACCGCCCACTCCTAGCCTAAAGAACCATACAAATGAAAAAGAAATTGAGGATACCACTAAACCATTTCAACAATTTGGTAGGGCTGCTCGGTAGATACCCTCTGTGCTATTTATATCCCAGCCGTTATACTTAAAATGCATCCTTATTTTCGGGTTATGAGAATTGTGATGGTTCCCTCTACTAAGGGTCCTAATCTTTGACCAACATAGCCACGTAGGAGAGTACGTGACTTGATGTCCGTAAGAGAGATGAATCAAATAACATCTTAAAAGGTGATACTAGAGAAGCATCCCAAGTTTAGACAACGGAATACGAAACATAGGTAGAATCACGGTAGGCATGTAGTATAGAAATGCTGAATCATCGCATTAAAAATAACCGTCGTAAACTACGAGCTATTCGTCCATCATACCCGAACCAGTTCTCATCTCATAACTCTAGCCTACGAACACAAACTTGCGTCATCTCCTCGTCCCGCATCCTTACCACTATCGAACGGCGCCACGGGCTCAGCGCAGGGACCCTCGTTCCAGCCGTTGTAGTACAGATTCGTCCAGCTGCCAGTAGCATTGGTCGAAGCGCTGCCGCCAGCTAGTAGCTCGCCGACCTTGCCGTTGGGGCACAGGTTCGCCGCCGAGTCGTCGTGCGCGACGTTCGTCTCGTCATCCGGGTTACCCGTGTGGTAGACGGCCTCGCAGTCGCCGCGGCCCCAAGGGTCAAAGCCGCCGGGCAGGTGCGGGTTGGGTGCCTGGGTGTACACGGGGACGAAGCGCCAGGCGACGCAGTTGAAGATGCCGGCGCACTGCACGCAGCAGTCGAGCTTGTTAGTCACGCCGCCCACGGTGACGGTGGCGGTGGGGATGTCAGTGCGGCTGGGGATGAAGCTGGGCGCGTTGACCTGGGCCGAGGGGTTGCAGAAGTTGGGGATGGTAACCGTGGGATAGCTGCCCGCAATGGATGTGCAGACAGAGGTTGCGCTTGGCGCGTCGGTCTGGGACGCGGCAGGTTCGGACTCGGAAACATCCGCTACCTCGGCTTGGATACCGGTTGCTTCGGCGGCCTTGTCTCCGGCAGGTGGTAGTGGTCTGGTAGGAACAGTGATAGCCGTGGGAGGCGAGTCGTAAGACAAGGGTGTCTGATCAGGGCGAAGTGTAGACAGAGCAGTGAGCGTCAACGGATGAGCATAGCCTTTGATGGTTGAAACACCGGCTGCACGAGCTGCGATATCCTATATGAAGCATTAGAGACTATATTGGAATAAAACATCTTGAGATAGTAGATTTTTTTTTTTCTTTTGGTTATTTACCTCGGCTGCCTGTCGTACATCCACGGGTCCGGCAAGGACTACACCAACGCTGGACAATGCGACGAGCAAGATGCTCGCCTTGCTCAAGAGAAGAGGCGCCGGCATTTTGATTGACAATATCACAACCAATTCAGTATATCCTGTAGTAAGGTGGCCGCGTCCTAAATTTTATAGGATTGGCGTTGTTGGCGAGGTTGTTATAATATGTTTGGCGTTTGTTAGGAGGAATTCACTAATGCAAACAATAAAATTTGACCTGACCCTAAGGAATAATTGAATGGAAATAATTTGCAAGGAAGGTACCAATTGATCAATTGATCTCAAGTAGGTACCAAGTGAATTAAACCTCTTGTCAACTGTTTGCTGTTCGACTCAAGAGGGGCAGCGCAACGAAACCCGGTGGGCCACAGTTGTAAGAGTGAATGACACGCGAGGTTGATGTGGCGATCACGAATAGATAAACCGTCTCTCGGCACCCAACAGGTCAATCAATTACTCCCCGCAAGAACTCGCAGCTGGTCTACTGGAGATTTAGATATGTAGATCACTGGTCGCCAGTGTTGCGTCGGTGACGGCTGCAAGCGGTATGGGGAGATAATGGGGTGAATAGGGTCGCTACCTAGTTGGTGTTCAATTACTACCTCAATTATATTCTTATATTAGGGGATAGGGCGACTGGGTTCGAGATCTCCATCCGAAGATCACCAACAGAGAAAGAGATCCCATATTTTCTTCCCCATATGTAGATGAACGTATGTATACACGTAGGTAAATGTGGATGAGAACACTAATACGGAATTAGATCTTACATGGTATCCATGGTATCCATGGTTGAAGCAACGAGGGCACGTTCCGTTTGTATTAAGGTAGGTACATCGATATATGATACGACTAAAAACACCGAGACAACCTTGTAGGATGGTATATTTACCTATTCGTAGGGTTGTTCGTGCGAGCTGGTGAAGATCGTCATATCTGAATAGTCCAAGTCGAGTTCGTGACTGGGCGAATATCTCGAACAGATCGTTTCAGAACCTGAGAACCTGGATGCATGACAAGAAAGGGAACAAGGATAGAGAGGCGGAACAGGGGGGGATAAATGATGCGGAGGATCTTCCGACAAGGTCACAACGGCCTTATTTCCTGGTTACATTTCCGACGTCACTCAATATATTTTATCTGAAGGGATGTCTTTTAAATATTATTCTAAACCGGCGAACTAAGGTCTTGGTAAGTTGTTATTTCAGTAGAGTTGAAGTTTTGAAGTTAAGACAGGTAGTACCTAAATGTACAATACAAATAATATATAATACCTTACCTAATGTGATTGGTAATTGGATAGTTCGGTTGTCAGCAATAAACCAATAAGAAACCATCTTTAGATCTGCATGTCTCTCGTTCAGGCACCTGCTAAGCTCTTATGACCCTGTCACTTTCCCTGAAAGATACCTACGTAGATACCTAGACAGATAAAGCATTTATCGATAGTGTATGGCTTTAACTGCCAGCTATCGATACCGTGGGCTTCCTCCACACCACATTCCTACAAACATCCCGCATATCGTACCTAAAGAGGTAGTGACATATCACATTAGAGTTGGACTTCTTTTGCTTTGGCGCTCTATTGTTTTAATTATCCCGGTGTTCATGTCCATGTGTCTTTTGTATTCCCCAACTTACAGCCTATTATTCTTTAACAAAATGCAATCGAGAGAGAGAGTTTCCAGTATTGAATTCTAACATCACGTTATCCGAGCGCACATGTGCCAGAGGTGACAATCATGAGTTTTGGGAATACTTTACTATCGAAGCTAGGACTTGGTGAAGACAGAATGGCAACTCTCTTGCCACTATATACTTCCCCGCCGCGGCGTCAGCCAGAAGAACACGACCTCTCCGAACTCTCTCCCCGACCTGACGATGCGCTCCTTTCCCCAGATTCAACTCGTATATTCTCCTACAAAGACATCGTTTCCGATACTGCTAACGGGTCCGGAACTAATACGCCAAACATGAATCCTTCCTCTCGCTCCAAAGGTAAAGGCAAGGCTATCGCCTTCGCCTACCAAGGTCGGCCGCAGTATTCGCGATCTCGAACCCCCAGCTCCGTAGACGACTTCAGTGAGCCTACGGGCAATGATCTTAAGGTTCCTCCTGGTATTTGGCGACCAAACATCCGCACCGAGCCTCGTGATAGTAGACATACTACTACCAGTACCCATACATCTCTTGTCGAGAGCATATTCAAAGGACGGCCTGATCGTTCGGCAGACCGTACGATACAGTCAGACGTTGATAACACTTTCAAAATGTTACAACGGCGGGAACGCCAATTACAGAAAGAACTTCAAAGGTTACTGGATGCGCAAGGCGTTGCGCTAGAACGAGACCTTGAAGGGAATGATACGGGAAAGACTTCCTCCGAAGACACCAAGCAAGGGTTATCCCCAGATATGACGGCATCTTCTGTTCAGACAAAACTATCCCAAGGATCCGTCGTGCCTGTTCGCCAGCCTAAGAAAAGACCTATGTCGAAGCGACAGGCACGTATAGGTATCGCTCGCTCGGTCACTATGTTGGCTGATTTGAAGAATGAGGAAGATGCATACATCGCTGACGCGTTGGCTAAGCGGAAGACCGCTTTATCAAAGTTACGTAATTTATCGTCTCAGCGTAAATCTATCACGGCCGAGTTGAAGGCTTTGGAAGAAGACAACGAGATGCCGATTGAGACCGAAATAGCGACAATGGAGAGCCAGCACCGCACGGTATGTGCTGATATCGAGAAGCTCGAGGAGAAGCTCAGACTGTTAAGGAGAACGAAAGCCAGCCTAGAAAGAAAACTCGAAGAGGCCAGGAGTACCCGAGAAGCCAGCCTTAGCGGGTACAAGGGCGCATTGAAGCAGTGCGATCAGGGCATTTTTGATCTGATGAAATACCCAGGTGTACAAGTGCTCGAAGTCGAGGATTTGAAGGAACAGGGCGGCGAGGATTTCGCTGCTCTTATGTCGAAACATATGTCCGGCGTCGATTTTCTTTCTCTACGACCAGAGAGACGAACGGCGGAAATGGCGAAGGATTGGTGGGAAGGCGAAGTCGCCGTGCTTGAGCAGCGCAAAACTGTCGTTGACAAGGAACGGGCTGCGCTGGAGGAGGGTAACGAAATATGGCAGCAGGTTCTCACCATGCTTGTTGATTTCGAGACCCAACTAAATCAATCGCTGCAAGATGCCACGAAGCAGCAGCAAAATCTTGAATCTAGCGACCCGGCATCTATTCTGCGAAACCTGTACAAGGCCCTCAAAGGGACGTTGCGTGAAATCCAAAGGCAGCACGATTATGTCGAATCCCGCGGCTGGAACCTCCTAATCGCCGCCATCGGCGCTGAACTAGCGCATCTCGAGGGTATCAAGGAATTCCTCGCGGACATGATTCGCAGCTCTGGGTACGACAACGGCATAATCACGCCAGTTACGTCTGCCGGTAGCAACGACCTCGTTGACGTGCGCGAAAACGGGACCTCGTATGTCGAACCGCGTTCTTCAGAGCTAGACGAGAACGAAGAACTGAGCGGTAGCGTAGTCCGGCGTTGGGACGATCCCGACGCGCAGCAACTGAGCAGCCCCCATGTAGACCTGCTCAGCGTCGCGCACCGCGACGAGAGCGATAATGAGGTGCCGCCGGAGTTGCTGGGCGAAGCACCGCACCACGAGAGCGAGGATGAGAGCCACAATGATGTCCCCGTCGAGTTCTTGTCCATGCACAGTCCTCCACAGAGCCGAATTAAGAAAGACGTGCCTACGCCTAACCGTAGTCGCCTTAGGAGGGAGAGTAGCGAGGCTGAGGACGAGGATGATAACAGGGTCCCGCCGGATCTACTCTCCGAAAGCCGCAGAGACGACGATGCCGTTGATTAGTCTGAACGGCTATCGAGATCATTGTGTATGTATGCGGTGTGATTATGAATACGAATCGTAAATACAGCGGTCGAATGTTTATGACGGGATCCGGGGTTATGAATACAGCGTGGCGTGGTCTGCTTGGTGTTGGGCGTAGAGGAATTACTTATCTGCTTAGTTAGTACACGGGATTGATTACATTGCGAACTACATGACCGCGACGGGATCCAGCGGAGTTCAGGTGTTTGATGCGGATACCATGGGTATGGTGGTTTAGCATATTAGGATAGTAGCGTTGGGAGTAGATACTCCTATTTTACGAATGAGAAATTTATTACGAGTATTAGCGTTCCCACAATCGAGTTAAGTTAAAGGGGGGTGGTTGCTGAAGTGGTATGTCTGGAAACCTATGCAATGTAATATACGCTACGACGATGCTGGCTATTCAAGACGAATCACAGCGGCACGAAAAGGACAAGACATTGCTCGCAGGTGAGACTGAGTGGCTTTGTATTTTTATGTAACGTAATGCGGTCGCGACAACCGTCGCCTTGCGCATGGAGTAGTGGCCAAGTGAAGCAAGCAGAGGCAAGCATTTCATTCCTTTCATATATCGTGGTAGCAGCAGCAAGAAACTTTCATCAAACGGATATATGGACCCAATAACAACAACAACAACAACAACAACAACAACGCCTGTTCGTGAAAGGGGGAGAGAAAGGACAACAATTCCAATCGAGTACGATGCGGTGGAGGGGAGGGCATAGCGGCGCTCGTTCAAAGACGTATCGGAGATAAGGTTGCGATACGTTCCATGCTAAGAATCGTAACGGCGATGACGACCAAGCGATATGATGATGGTGGGAGATCAATTCCAGTCGTAAATATACCGCGCGTTATCCCCAGCCCTCTCGTCTCGTACTATCCGCTCATCGGGTCCGCTGGAACCAGCCGCTGGACCCGGCTATCGCGACGGACTGATCCATGACCCATTCGCCGACGCCCAGGTACTTTTCTATCCACTTATTGGCCTCCTTGGTCTCGCCGACGGACACGCGCTCGGTGTTGAAACTGCGGATAATCAATCAATCAGCCTTTCTATTCCCTAAAAAGTATTGTCGTCGCGGTTGTTGCTTTTTGATTCCAGCCTCTCCCGTCTTGGCAATTTCCCCGCGATATAGCCGCGCTGTAGGTAATCATACGATCGGATGGCAGGGAGACGGGTATATGCGTATGTATATATAGATATTAGGTACTCACGTTAGGCCAGTCGAGCGCCTCATGCCGGCGAGGATAGTCGAGACTGTAAATCGGATTAGCTGCTTGTACCGTACGGTAGGCAGATGGATAGAGGAACAGAAAGGGGGCGCATACTGAGGACCGCATCCACGGCGTAGTGAGTGAGTCGTCCAAGCTTTCCCCAGAGGCCAAATGTCAGCAAGTTGAGAAACTGTCGGGAAGAAGACACATCGATCAGAGATCAGCGTCGTCGCGAAGTAGAGCAAGCAAGCAAGCAAGCAAGGTAGAAGAGAAATAGAGAAACAGCAGTTCGTATAGTAACAGAGCAGACGCTCTGCTTTTCTCGGACACTGACAAATGCTCTCGCATAAGGAGATTGATTGATTATGTGCGTAAGGGGAAACATACCACCATCTTGACTGAGGAGAGCGGGTATAATGAAACGTTTGTGTTGAAAGTAAGTTCCGGTTCGCAGGAGAATATCCGGAAGGTATCGGAGAGTTTCTTCCTCTTAATTGTTTTCGATAGGAAGAAATGATTACGTCGGGATCTTATTCCTTATTATTTGTCGTATTTCAGTTGAGGGAAGGTTGGATAAAACGGAAAGAATCACGAGGTGTTTGTCATAAGGTCGGTCGGTAAGTCGGTCACTGTGTCGTAGCGGAATAAAGAGAAGGTGTCAGGGTGTACACAGTAAGGCACAGCCCGTCCCCCATGGCGTGCATCGCTCCGCGACCTTTGCAGCTTTGCTAGCAGCAGCGTGGCGGTGGACCAGTGGTTCCAGCAGCAGCCATCGTATTTTGGGCTAGCCTAGGCGGGGCAGTTTCCCCACCTCTTCCCCTTATCTAATCAGAGCTGCATGTCCATATCTCTTTATAAGATTATCACCGACCTTTACATATCACTATGGCACTTATCACAGTATCGGAACAGTATCATTAATAATTTCATATTCAAGCTCATCTCAGCCTTCAGCCATTCAAACAGCTACCTCTCTTAAACGCCGGCACCATGGATGAGAATTTTGATAAGCAGTATCGTTAATTACATTTTTCGTTGGTGATGAATTTATCATAATAACCATGAGATAATTTCCTCAATCTTCTCACATCCCATCATGAATCAGATCCTGACCACTCTCTCCCGCATCATAAGGAATTCTGCCTTCCCCTTAATCTCATAGTTCAGCCAGGTAATCAACCCGTATTATACGTCTGATCTGGATCTTCTGCTTCTCATCATATATATTGAATGAGTTGTCAATATTTTAGACCCTAAGATCTTCCCATTCGTCTTGGAAGTAGAAGTCAGCATTACGGTTTCGACCGCCAATAAAGAGGAGAGCGTCGCCGGCTTGCGATTCGTCGATACATATTTTATATGAGATATCCAGAACGAAGGATAATTTTAGTGCTTATGGCCGTAAGCTCCCATAGCTAGCTTAGAGTTCCTCGCGGAACGACGGCATTATTTAAGTTTATAACTTATTATAAGTGTAGCCAATTTTAATCCTTGGTCGGCACATCTTGCTGCACCTATAAGGCCGGCAACTTGGTTTAGGTGGAGATAGAACACAACATCGGCGATGTGGTAGGTATCTCCTGATATCTCGCGGTAAGTTAGCCATCGACTAACGATGCATAGATTGCATAGATATTGTTTTTTGCTGGAATAGCGCAATAGTATAGTTTAGGGATTGTTTTTTAGTTTATGGTTGTAGTCCTCACCAGTAGAGGAATCGTCGCTGGTATCTCGATAGACATGGGAAACTTATTGCCACGAAATTAATCTAGGCTCATCCTGGTCAAGAGGTCAGTCTACAGCTCTAATGATATAAGACAGTTCCTATGAATTCGGGAGGACTTACTGGTATTAGGATTCCAGATGAGACATTTAGAATAAAGGATACATTTAGAGGTATGTATAGCCACCGGCTCTTGTAGTTTAAGTTAGGTAGGTTAGGATATTGTAATGCCCGATGTATTGGCGTTGATGATCGAAGGGTTATGTCATCATATAAGGTAAAGAGACAGCAACCATGAAGCGAATCAACATCCTGTTGCTTCTTCTTCAGTTCCGTTTGGAAGCTGTTAGAAGTCTCGTTCAGGAGGTGTGTGATGGCTGGGATAAGTTAGGACCAGCATATAGCAACCACGAGTCTCCTTAGGTAACGGTGGATCCAGTGCTGTATCGGATGGAGGATTAACGCCGTGTTAGAGTTAGGTCTCGGCGAAGAGTCTTTTGAATTCGACCTCGACTTTGATGAGTCTCGTCAAAAATTACTCTAGGCTTAACATCATTGATAGTATCGGAGGTCAGGCGCGTTAATTGGCGAGTTTAGAGGATTTTTGACTTTTCTTTTTTGGTGGTGGAGGATAGGAGAGGAGCGTAATGGAGGATACGGGGTTGCTAGGATTTTGGCGGTGTTGTACTTCAGCGAAAGGTAGGCTGTAATTTAAGCGTCGTGGAATGATTCCGAGAGGCGTGCATTTTGCGGGACATGAAATTCCTTTCTGTCTTCGCTTCCAGCTTATGAGCTTCCTGTTCGGTCAAGCATATTTTCCAAACCCGATCTGCGCACCAGCGGCCCATCTCTGCAGTGCAAGCTCTGGAATAAACAAATAATTTTCCTAGAGCATCGTTATGCCCGACCAACTTATATAATTTCTGCCAAAGCGGTGTCTCGAATTGTTGGTTGACGAGTGAGGGGGCGACGAGTGAGGGGACGACGAGTGAGGGGACAAGAGGGTCTCGGTTTAGGGTATTCCGGGCTTCTCGAAGAATATGTTTTACCGGTTTCTTGTTGACTATTGATGTCTTGGTTAGCTAATTAAGTCGAAATAACTCTGGAGTCATTCAAAGTAATTTTTAAGTAAGAAGAATGCTGGTTAATGGAACGAAAGGCTATACTTACCCGTATAAAAAACTTTACAACACCATTCAAGACGCCCGGTCAGGTGTAGCTAATGGCGAGGTGGGGATTTTCCTTAATGGTGTATCTTTAAGAGTAATTGATATGGATACTGATTCGAAAGATCCAGGACTCATAGGTATGACTTTAGGATAGGTATAGGTACCTGGATCTATGATATGTTAGTTGTTCAGTTTAGCTGTGGCATTTTAACATCACCATAAGTAAATGCTTTCTCTCTAAACAGTATGATCATAAAAAGGGAATAGGAAAAATAATTATGTGGTCATAAATAGTTAATTGAAAATTCCGTGGCTTACCTTGATTGGAATATGTATCGCCAAGTGGTTAACCGAGTACTGTAGCTGGCTGTTAGAGAAGAGGTCCTCCGGAATAGGTGTATATCTAGTACAGGTTTTGCAGCCTGAAAACGACGATACTTTCGCCGGCTCAGTTAAATGCGCGTTGGATATGAAGGTATTGGGTTTGTTTTAGTGTTTCGGATGGGGGTTGTGTGTAGTGGTAGAGTCATATGTGATGCGAAGGGATTATTGTGGGAATTGGGTTGTGTTTGGGCGCGTGTTTGTGTACAGAGGTGTAATGATGATGATGATAGTAGTAGTCATAGTATGCCAACGAAAAGTTTGGATTCAATGGGGGAGATATCACTAGGCATAAATAGAGGGGGAATACTAACCTTGAAACCTGTAAGTCTAGTTGACTGCCGTGACAGATTGCGGTATGAAGAGGCATCCATGGATGCCAGGTTGGATGTAGTACTTTGCTTTGAATATCAGTCCCTCGTTTGGGAGAAGACGGCTGCAACCTCCTTTGGAGAGGACATTAATCTCGGCCCCATGTTGAAGCAACAGGTCAACCATGTCGCCTCTTCCTCTGCTTACAGTGACGTGCATGGGGGTCCAATAGTATGGTAGGTAGTTAGGAGTGTATTAGGGTAAAGTATTTAAATAATTTAAAGTTAAGCTTGTGTAGTGCTGTGTTGTATTATGCTTTAGTTGATGTTGAAGGGAAGAATTTATTGTATTAGGTTAGAGTGTTGGAAGGAGGATGAAGAGGAAAGGTTTGAATTGCTGGGCTGAGTGGGAGAAGGGTGGTATTAAATAGAAGATAACTGTGGGGAATAGAGAAGAGTCTGAGAGTGCCTAAGGAATTAAATCAATCTCTAGGGCGATTTGTTGCTATTTTGATGAATCGCCCTGACGATCCTGACTGTCCTGACTGTCCTGCCAGTTACGTGAGAATGCACCTAAGTGAGAACATCTGTACCCAGGTGACCTGCTTGTTGAAGAAGAAGGAACTAGGAACTTAGGCAAGACCAGACCAGGAATTGATGTTAAGTGCCTAAGGCAGGAGCTCTTTGGTCCAGATATCTCTATGGCCAGGGGATTCAATAGGGAAATCACCAAATGCGAATGCGTATAGGCCTGTCTCAGAGGCAGCGGCGAGCAAGTTCCTTCTAGGGGTAGGAATGAAGAGGGCTAGTAACTAATAGTCTTAACAATGATTGGCTACAATTAAGCATATTTAGGGGCTGGAATGATATTTGTCGTATCCCAAGGGAGGAGCGGCGAGTGTATATCTTGGTCCATTCACTAAGCAGCTGCGTAAGCAGCCTATATCTAACTGGAAAGGACGGCGAATGCCTCAAATGATCGAAGTAACTATGCCTTCAAGGAAACGACGACGGGAAGTCTACCAAGTTAAACAAAGACAAGCTCCCGTGAATAGATTCATGTTTTATGGAAGTGGCGCCGACAGGGAAGTTCTCAAAGCTTAATAATAGCACTAGCCTATGAATGAATAGCATCTACATAAAGAAGTCACGCCGATGAGGAAGTTGCCAAGCTGAATAGCAACATGATCTTATTGATTGGCCGTGTCTGTAGAAGTCACGCCGGCCGTGTTAAGTAGCGTGAAGTGTGGGGCCCGGCCCGGCCCGGACCGGACGGATATTGGCATATACCCCGGGGCATATACCGGTATGGATATAATGGCCGGTTTAAAGCTATTCCTACAGTAATAGTAAGAAAACGGGTAGATTGCCTTAGAAGTGATACTAGTATGAAGGGGCATGTGTTGCTGCTTGAACTTGTGTCAGAATCATAATGCCCCCACCTCCTATGCTTAGTAGAATTCCTTCGTGTTACTTTCATGCTGCTATGAAGAAGAATCTGATAATAAAATTCAGGTGTTAACAAATAGGTACTAATGTTGTGTGACTATATAAGGGTAATGGCCTGAGATGAAATTCATGCGGTATGATACTTGTAAGCTCCGGCTCATACCAACCCCTTTGGCCTTTAGTCTGATTTTAGTATTGTAAGATTGTATGGATTCTCTGCTCGCCCCTTTGGTTGGCAAAGCCATAGTCTTACACTTGTCGCTTGGTTGTGAAGTCTAAATAAACCTCTCTAAAGCTACTTGGGAGTTATGGGTTTTTTTTTCTGGGGAGTCTTTGAACCTCTTTTAGTGCCCTCATTTTAGCCCACTTAAACAATATCCAGGCAAATAAACATTTAAATATGAACACTGAGCACTGAATATAATACCAATATTTACCTGGATCTGATACAATTCAGCTGGCAGGTAAACTTTAACGTAGGGCGTTATATATTAGGGACGTTCTAGCTCTTTTGGTACTGGGAACTTCGGCTTATAAGTCGAAATACTATGTTGAATAACTTGCTTGCATGGCTCGGTATAATAAATCATTCTTGCATCTATTTGGGCTGTTATATGGCTTATATAATGGAGAGATCGAGCTAGGTGTTGGAGGGATGAGAGGTTAAGGATAGTAAAGAGAAACTTAGAAAGGTGAAATGACATGCAACGTCAAATCATGTGGTTCTTTTCCCTTTTCTTTTTTAATTTGTTTAGGGCCTTCCTACCAGATTATACCACCATTAATCCCCTCCACGTTACTAGAGGTCAAGTTTATCAAGTATTCTTCGATCAATAGGTTTTAGCTGCAATTAATCAAGGTCCCAGAATTGAATATGGACCCTTACACTGAATTTCATGTTTAGAATAGGGTAATGGGATTAAGACGGCGTTAATGGAGGTAACATTAAGGTTCGCGTAGCACGAATCGTACCGGCCAATGAGAGCCAACGTGGTTCCCGAAATGGCAATCGGCTCATTGTTTTTGTTTGCTGCTGTGGATGTCTGGGTAACACACACACACACACACTTTTGAGAATCTCATTAGGAATTTCAGTTTCCCATTAGGCTGCTTAGGGGCTTCTTAAGTTAGGTACGTAGATAGGGGTTAGCATGGGTCGCTTTGATGTGCTACTCGTCGTCACACAACTCCCCATTAAATTCGCCGTAGACAGCCCGAAAATAGACGGAAACGTTGCATATTTAGCTTGTGGGGAAGAAAATCGAATATTCCTGTCTACGCGACGGTTATGATATTGGACCGTATCAGTTACTATTATAACACTCCATCACCGTCTGATAATGCTCGTTGTTCGGCTAAAGATTCGGGACCCGAGGAGCCGGAACCGAGGGGCGAGATTTACGAGAGAACCTTGGTCTAGCATAGGTATCTTCTAAGGTTCGGAAGTCTGTTCCAGATAAATTAATGGCATTTGAGGGGCGGGAACGGCGTGTCCTAACCCTATATCTCTCGTTGTCTGAGATGGTTGCACCGTATGTCTTTTTAGATAATATTGTTATCACGATGCAAGCGCAACGGCTTTCGGAACTCTTGTAGCGAGCCAAGGATAGGTAGCTAGAAATCCAGAATACCAGTATGCGGATTCTTCAGGTTTACACTTAGGAGAAATGCCCATCTAAAATACTAGAAACGAATCTTACGTTGTAAAGTAAGGCCATGCTATTTCATACTTCTATTTGCAGTTAAAATAATCTCCCTGCCGTTTTAAGCATTGAATAAACGACGGCACGAACCCCCACCGCCCCCCTTTTTTTATTTTCTTTTTCTTTTTCTTTTTTTTTAAAAAAAAAGTATAACTACCTTTTAAGCGATTATAATGCGCTTATATAAGATAAGACACCACGGTTAAATTTAAGGTGTTAAAAAAACAAGGTTTACATGTAAAAAACGGTATTTAAAAATAAAGATATTTTTAAAAGTAATATATTAATTGTTATATAAAAAAAGATTAATTACGTAGTTAATTATTTTATAAAAATATATATAAATATTAATTAAAGTTAATAAATTTTATTATTATATTAAATAATTTTATATATTAATTAATTAATAAAAATTATTTATTAATAATATTTTAATATTAATAATTTTTTTTTTTAATTAATAAAATTATTATTAATTTTTTTATTATTTAAATATATATTATATATATAAATATTATATATTATTTATATATTTTATTTTTAAACTTTTATTTATATATATATATATTTTTTTTTATTTTTTAATTTATTTTTATAATTATATTATAAAATTATTTACGTTAATAAAAGTTTATAAACTTTTATTTAAAAAAATTTTTATTATTATATTAATAAAATTATTTTTATTATATATTTAATAAATTTTATTAATTTTTTAACGTTTATAAAATTATTATAATATTATAATATTTATTATTAAACGTTTTTTTTTTATTATTTTTAATTTTATAAAATATTTATAAAATAAAAAAAAATTTATATAAATTATTATAAAAATTTTAAATAAATTTAATTTTTTAAAAATAATTATAATTATAATATTTATAATAATAATTATATTTATATTATTAATTATAATATATATTTTATT